>NC_057801.1:227489071-227736792 GCF_018294505.1 Triticum aestivum
TGGCTAGCCCAACGGCCAGCTGGGCTGTGGCCCAGTGGGGGGGGGGAGGGGGTCCTTTTCTTTTTTTTTTATTTCTTTTCAGTTTTCTTTTATTTTAGTTTTATAAAATTTAAAAGTGACAACTAATTTGGTGTTATTTAATAGGTCACAGCCCCAAATATTCTGGCACCTTAAATAAAGTGTTTTGCATGTGCTTATTATTTTAAAATCATTTTAGATAATTGTTTTATCGTTGTTTTAGTTTATTTAGTGCATCTAATCATATTATAAAAATGTGGTTTCACCACCATAATTACTTAGGATTTATTGGTCAACCTTAGAACATTTAATTTTTGACAATTGAAAACTTTTATTATTTGCTTGATTTTGAATTTGAATTCGAACGGGATTTGATCCATCTAGAGGTTAACAACAGTAATCGTGGTGACGTGGCATCGTTAATAGGGAATTACTGTAGCCTAAATATCCGGGCGTCACAAAAGGTAGATGTTGGGTTGGCGTATTTCGAGATTAGGTTTTGTCACTCCGATTGTCGGAGAGGTATCTCTGGGCCCTCTCGGTAATGCACATCACTATAAGCCTTGCAAGCAATGTAACTAATGAGTTAGTTACGGTATGATGCATTATGTAACGAGTAAAGAGACTTGCCAGTAACGAGATTGAACTAGGTATTGGATACCGACGATCGAATCTCGGGCAAGTAACATACCGATGACAAAGGGAACAACGTATGTTGTTATGCGGTTTGACCGATAAATATATTCGTAGAATATGTAGGAATCAATATGGGCATCCAGGTTCCGCTATTGGTTATTGACCGAGAATGGTTCTAGGTCATGTCTACATAGTTCTCGAACCCGTAGGGTCCGCACGCTTAAGGTTTCGATGACAGTTATATTATGAGTTTATGAGTTTTGATGTACCGAAGGAGTTTGGAGTCCCGGATGAGATCGGGGACATGACGAGGAGTCTCGAAATGGTCGAGACGTAAAGATCGATATATTGGACGACTATATTCGGAGTTCGGAAAGGTTCCGAGTGATTCGGGTATTTATCGGAGTACCGGAGAGTTACGGGAATTCGCCGGGGAGAAGTATTGGGCCTTATTGGGCCCTGCGGGGAAGAGAGAGGGGCTGCCTAGGGCAGGCCGCGCGCCCCCCCATGGCCTAGTCCGAATTGGACTAGGGGGAGGGGCCGCACTCCCTCCTTCCTTTCCTTCTCTCTTCCCCTTCCTTGTCTCCTACTCCTACTACTTGGAAGGGCTCCTAGTTGGACTAGGAAAGGGGAAATCCTACTCCCGGTGGGAGTAGGACTCCCCTAGGGCGCGCCATAGAGAGGGCCGGCCCTCCCCTCCTCCACTCCTTTATATACGGGGGCAGGGGGCACCCCATAGACACACAAGTTGATCTACGGATCGTTCCTTAGCCGTGTGCGGTGCCCCCTTCCACCATATTCCACCTCAGTCATATCGTCGTGGAGTTTAGGCGAAGCCCTGCGCCGGTAGAACATCATCATCGTCACCACGCCATCGTGCTGACGGAACTCATCTCCGGAGCCTTTGCTGGATCGGAGGGCCGGAGATCGTCATCGAGCTGAACGTGTGCTGAACTCGGAGGCTCCGTACGTTCGGTGCTTGGATCGGTCGGATCGTGAAGACGTACGACTACATCAACCGCGTTGTGCTAACGCTTCCGCTTATGGTATACGAGGGTACGTGGACGAACACTCTCCCCTCTCGTTGCTATGCCATCACCATGATCTTGCGTGTACGTAGGAAATTTTTTGAAATTACTACGTTCCCCAATAGTGGCATCCGAGCCTAGGTTTTATGCGTTGATGTTATATGCACGAGTAGAACACAAGTGAGTTGTGGGCGATACAAGTCATACTGCTTACCAGCATGTCATACTTTGGTTCGGCGGTATTGTTGGATGAAGCGGCACGGACCGATATTACGCGTACGCTTACGCGAGACTGGTTCTACCGACGTGCTTTGCACACAGGTGGCTGGCGGGTGTCAGTTTCTCCAGCTTTAGTTGAACCAAGTGTGGCTACGCCCGGTCCTTGCGAAGGTTAAAACAGCACCAACTTGACAAACTATCGTTGTGGTTTTTGATGCGTAGGTAAGAACGGTTCTTGCTCAGCCCGTAGCAGCCACGTAAAAACTTGCAACAACAAAGTAGAGGACGTCTAACTTGTTTTTGCAGGGCATGTTGTGATGTGATATGGTCAAGACGTGATGAGATATAAGTTGTTGTATGAGATGATCATGTTTTGTTGAAGTTATCGGCAACTGGCAGAAGCTCTATGGTTGTCTCTTTGTTGCATAAGATGCAAGTGCCAAATAATTGCTTTACTTTATCGCTATGCGATAGCAATAGTTGTAAGAGCAATAGTTGGCGAGACAACCATGTGATGACACATTGATATAGATCAAGATGATGAAGATCATGGTGTCGTGCCGGTGACGATAGAGATAATGACAGTACTTTGGAGATGGAGATCAAAGGCGCAAGATGATCATGGCCATATCATGTCACATATTTTGATTGCATATGATGTTTATCTGTTATACATCTTATTCTGTTTTGTTTGACGGTAGCATTTTAAGATGATCTCTCACTAATTATCAAGAAGTGTTCTCCCTGAGTATGCACCGTTGCGAAAGTTCTTCGTGCTGAGACACCACGTGATGATCGGGTGTGATAAGCTCTACGTTCAATTACAACGGGTGCAAAACAGTTGCACACGCGGAATACTCAGGTTATACTTGATGAGCCTAGCATATACAGATATGGCCTCGGAACACGGAGACCAAAAGGTCGAGCGTGAATCATATAGTAGATATGATCAACATAGTGATGTTCACCATTGAAAACTACTCCATCTCACGTGATGATCAGACATGGTTTAGTTAATTTGGATCACGTGATCACTTAGATGACTAGAGAGATGTCTATCTAAGTGGGAGTTCTTAAGTAATATGATTAATTGAACTTTAATTTATCATGAACTTAGTCCTGGTAGTATTTTGCAAATTATGTTGTAGATCAATAGCTCGCGTTGTTGCTTTCATATGTTTATTTTGATATATTCCTAGAGAAAATTGTGTTGAAAAATGTTAGTAGCAATGATGCGGATTGGATCCGTGATCTGAGGTTTATCCTCATTGCTGCACAGAAGAATTATGTCCTTAATGCACCGCTAGGTGACAGACCTATTGCAGGAGCAGATGCAGACGTTATGAACGTCTGGCTAGCTCAATATGATGACTACTTGATAGTTTAGTGCACCATGCTTAACGGCTTAGAATCGGGACTTCAAAGACATTTTGAACGTCATGGACATAGGAGATGTTCCAGGAATTGAAGTTAATATTTCAAGCAAATACCCGAGTTGAGAGATATGAAGTCTCCAACAAGTTCTATAGCTAAAAGATGGAGGAGAATCGCTCAACTAGTGAGCATGTGCTCAGATTGTCTGGGTACTTCAATCGCTTGAATTAAGTGGGAGTTAATCTTCCAAATAAGATAGTGATTGACAGAATTCTCCAGTCACCATCACTAAGTTACTAGAACTTTGTGATGAATTATAGTATGCAAGGGATGACGAAAACGATTCCCGAGCTCTTCGTGATGTTGAAATCGACGAAGGTAGAAATCAAGTAAGAGCATCAAGTGTTGATGATTGACAAGACCGCTAGTTTCAAGAGAAGGGCAAAGGGAAAGAAAGGGAACTTCAAGTGGAAAGACAAGCAAGTTGTCACTCCTGCGAAGAAGCCCAAAGCTGGACCATAGCCTGAAACTGAGTGCTTACACTGCAAAGGAAATAGTCACTGGAAGCGGAAATGCCCTGAATATTTGGTGGATAAGAAGGATGACAAAGTGAACAAGGGTATATTTGATATACAGGTTATTGATGTGTGCCTTACTAGTGTTTATAGTAGCCCCTGAGTATTTGATACTTGTTCGGTTGCTAAGATTAGTAACTCGAAACAGGAGTTACAGAATAAACAGAGACTAGTTGAGGGTGAAGTGACGATGAGTGTTGGAAGTAGTTCCAAGATTGATTTGATCATCATCGCACACTCCCTATACTTTCGGGATTAGTGTTAAACCTAAATAAATGTTATTTGGCGTTTGTGTTGAGCATGAATATGATTTGATCATGTTTATTGCGATACGGTTATTCATTTAAAGTTAGAGAATAAATTGTTATTCTGTTTACATGAATAAGACCTTCGATGGTCATACACCCAATGAAAATAGTTTGTTGGATCTCGATTGTAGTGATACACATATTCATAATATTGAGGCCAACAGATGCAAAGTTAATAATGATAGTGCAACTTATTTGTGGCACTGCCGTTTGGGTCATATCGGTGTAAAGCGCATGAAGAAACTCCATAAAGATGGATTTTCGGAATCACTTGGTTATGAATCATTTGATGCTTGCGAACCGTGCCTTCTTGGGCAGGATGACTAAAACTCCGTTCTTCGGAACAATGGAACGAGCTACTGACTTATTGGAAATAATACATACTGATGTATGCAGACCAATGAGTATGAAGGCTCGTGGCAAGTATCGTTATTTTCTGACCTTCACAAGATGATTTGAGCAGATATGGGTATATCTACTTGATGAAACATAAGTCTGAAATAGTTGAAAGGTTCAAACAATTTCAGAGTGAAGTGAAAAATCAGCATAACAAGAAAATAAAGTTTCTGCGATCTGATCACGGAGACGAATATTTGAGTTACGAGTTTGGTCTTCAATTAAAACAATGTGGAATAGTTTCACAGCTCACGCTACCTGGAACACCACAACGTTATGGTGTGTCCGAACGTCGTAACCGCACTTTATTGGATATGGTGCAATCTATGATGTCTCTTACTGATTTACCAATATTGTTTTGGGGTTATGCATTAGAGACAACTGCATTCACGTTAAAAAGGGCACCATCTAAATCCGTTGTGATGACACCATATGAACTGTGGTTTAGCAAGAAACCCAAGTTGTCGTTTCTTAAAGTTTGGGGCTGTGATGCTTATGTGAAAAAGTTTCATCCTGATAAGCTCGAACCCAAATCGGAGAAGTGCGTCTTCATAGAATACCCAAAGGAAACTATTGGGTACACCTTCTATCACAGATCCGAAGGCAAGTTATTCGTTGCTAAGATGGATCCTTTCTAGAGAAGAAGTTTCTCTCGAAAGAAGTGAGTGGGAGGAAAGTAGAACTTGATGAGGTAACTGTACCTTCTCCCTAATTGGAAAATAGTTCATCACTGAAATCAGTTCAGTGATTCCTACACCAATTAGTGAGGAAGCTAATGATGGTGATCATGAAACTTCAGATCAAGTTACTATAGAACCTTGTAGGTCTTCCAGAATACGGTCCGCACCAGTGTGGTACGGTAATCCTGTTCTGAAAGTCATGTTGCTAGACCATGATAAACCTACGAACTATGAGGAAGCGATGATGAGCCCAGATTCCGCAAAATGGTTTGAGGCCATGAAATCTGAGATGGGATCCATGTATGAGAACAAAGTATGGACTTTGGTGGAGTTGCCCGATGATCAGCAAGCCATATTGTATAAATGGATCTTCAACAGGAAGACAAATGCTAATAGTAGTGTTACTATCTACAAAGCTAGACTTGTCGAAAAAAGGTTTTTGACAAAGTTCAAAGTGTTGAATACAATGAGACTTTCTCACTCGTATCGATGCTTAAAAGTCTGTCTGAATCATGTTAGCAATTGCCACATTTTTATGAAATTTGACAAATGGATGTCAAAACTACATTCCTTAATGGATTTATTAAAGAAGAGTTGTATATGATACAACCAGAAGGTTTTGTCAATCCTAAAGGTGCTAACAAAAATGTGCAAGCTCCAGCGATCCATCTATGGACTGGTGCAAGCATCTGAGAGTTGGAATATACGCTTTGATAAGTTGATCAAAGCATATAGTTTTGTACAGACTTACGGTGAAGCCTGTATTTACAAGAAAGTGAGTGGGAGCACTACAACATTTCTGATAAGTATATGTGAATGACATATTGTTGATCGGAAATAATCTAGAATTATTCTGCAAAGCATAATGGAGTGTTTGAAAGAAGTTCTTTCAAAAGAAAGACTTCAGTAAAGCTACTTACATATTGAGCATCAAGATCTATTGAGATAGATCAAGACGCTTGATAAGATTTTCAATGAGTACATACCTTGACAAGATTTTGAAGTAGTTCAAAATGGAATAGTCAAAGAAAGAGTTCTTGCCTGTGTTGCAAAGGTATGAAATTGAGTAAGACTCAAATCCCGACCACAGCAGAAAATAGAAAGAGAATGAAAGTCATTCCCTATGCTTCAATCATAGGTTCTATAAATGTATGCTATGCTATGGACCAGGCCTATTGTATACTCTGCCCTGATTTGGCAAGGGAGTACAATAGTGATCTACGAGTAGATCACTGGACATTGGTCAAAATTATCCTTAGTGGAATAAGGATATATTTCTCGATAATGGAAGTGATAAAAGAGCCCGTCATAAAAAGTTACAATGATGCAAGCTTTTTCACCGATCCAGATGACTCTAAAGTCTCAATCTGGATACATATTGAAAGTGGGAGCAATTAGCTCCGTGCAGAGCATTGTAGACATAGAATATTTGCAAAATACATACGGCTCTGAATATGATAGACCCGTTGACTAAGCTTCTCTCACGAGCAAAACATGATCACACCTTAGTACTCTTTGGGTGTTAATCACATAAGCGATGTGAACTAGATTATTGACACTAGTAAACCCTTTGGGTGTTGGTCACATGACGATGTGAACTATGGGTGTTAATCATATACAGATATGAACACTGATGTTAAATCACATGGCGATGTGAACTAGATAATTGACTCTAGTGCAAGTGGGAGACTGAAGGAAATATGCCCTAGAGGCAATAATAAAGTTATTATTTATTTCCTTATTTCATGATAAATGTGTATTATTCATGCTAGAACTGTATTAACCGGAAACATAATACATGTGTGAATACATAGACAAACATAGTGTCACTAGTATGCCTCTACTTGACTAGCTCATTAATCAAAGATGGTTATGTTTCCTAACCATAGATATGTGTTGTCATTTGATTAATGGGATCACGTCATTAGGAGAATGATGTGATTGACATGACCCATTCCGTTAGCCTAGCACTTGATCGTTTAGTATATTGCTATTGCTTTCTTCATGACTTATACATGTTCCTGTAACTATGAGATTATGCAACTCCCGTTTACCGGAGGAACACTTTGCGTGCTACCAAACGTCACAACGTAACTGGGTGATTATAAAGGAGTACTACAGGTGTCTCCAAAGGTAGATGTTGGGTTGGCGTATTTCGAGATTAGGTTTTGTCACTTCGATTGTCGGAGAGGTATCTCTGGGCCCTCTCGGTAATGCACATCAATATAAGCCTTGCAAGCAATGTAACTAATGAGTTAGTTACGGTATGATGCATTACGTAACGAGTAAAGAGACTTGCCAGTAACGAGATTGAACTAGGTATTGGATACCGGCGATCCAATCTCGAGCAAGTAACATACCGATGACAGAGGGAACAACGTATGTTGTTATGCGGTTTGACCGATAAAGATCTTCGTAGAATATGTAGGAACCAATATGGGCATCCAGGTTCCGCTATTGGTTATTGACCGAGAATGGTTCTAGGTCATGTCTATATAGTTCTCGAACCCGTAGGGTCCGCACGCTTAAGGTTTCGATGACAGTTATATTATGAGGTTATGAGTTTTGATGTACCGAAGGAGTTCGGAGTCCCGGATGAGATCGGGGACATGACGAGGAGTCTCAAAATGGTCGAGACGTAAAGATCGATATATTGGACGACTATATTCAGAGTTCGGAAAGGTTCCGAGTGATTCGGGTATTTTTCGGAGTACCGGAGAGTTACGGGAATTCGCCGGGGAGAAGTATTGGGCCTTATTGGGCCCTGCGGGAAAGAGAGAGGGCTGCCTAGGGCAGGCCGTGCGCCCCCCCATGGCCTAGTCCGAATTATACTAGGGGGGGCCGCACCCCCTCCTTCCTTCCCTTCTCTCTTCCCCTTCCTTGTCTCCTACTCCTACTACTTGGAAGGGCTCCTAGTTGGACTAGGAAAGGGGGAATCCTACTCCTGGTGGGAGTAGGACTCCCCTAGGGCGCGCCATAGAGAGGGCCGGCCCTCCCCTCCTCCACTCCTTTATATACGGGGGCAGGGGGCACCCCATAGACACACAAGTTGATCTACGGATCGTTCCTTAGCCGTGTGCGGTGCCCCCTTCCACCATATTCCACATCAGTCATATCGTCGCGGAGTTTAGGTGAAGCCCTGCGCCGGTAGAACATCATCATCGTCACCACGCCCTCGTGCTGACGGAACTCATCTCCGGAGCCTTTGCTGGATCGGAGGGCCGGAGATCGTCATCGAGCTGAACGTGTGCTGAACTCGGAGGCTCCGTATGTTCGGTGCTTGGATCGGTCGGATCGTGAAGACGTACGACTACATCAACCGCGTTGTGCTAACGCTTCCGCTTACGGTCTACGAGGGTACGTGGACGAACACTCTCCCCTCTCATTGCTATGCCATCACCATGATCTTGCGTGTACATAGGAAATCTTTTGAAATTACTACGTTCCCCAACAATAACTTAGTTTTTAGTGAGACTCGTGATATTATTCCATTGCCTGCACCTGCTCTGTTTGATCATGTTGCCAGGGGTGGATACAGGATTATGCCTGAGGCCATTGTCGCTTACCGGAACAACCTGGCTGCGGCACAGGAGGAGACGCCAAAGTGGGAAGGCCCATATAACTTAGTTTTAGTGATAAAACTAGTGATATTATTCTATTACCTGCACCTGCTCTGTTTGATCATGTTGCCAGGGGCGGATACATGATTATGCCTGAGGACATTGTTGCTTACCAGAACAACCTGGCTGCGGCACATGAGGAGCCTCAGCAGTGGGACCCTCAAGTGCCTGCTCCCCAGCAATTCAACATTGGACCCCACTGTTTCTATGACTTGTGATCACCAAGTTAGGCCAAAAGCCTAAGCTTGGGGGAGTATGTATTCCCACCGACACTCATGTTCACACATTTCATTTTAGATGTTGGTGTTCACACTTTTTCATTGTATTATCCATGTTAAATTTATTTTCTTGCTTTCTTCTTGCGTGTTTGAAAAACTTTGAGAAAATCCAAAAATATGTTTCTTGCTTCTTTTTGTTTTTTCTTCCTAGTTTAAATTGTTGTAGCACTAAAAAGAAAACCCAAAAAGATTTCATTGTTCTTCTTTTACTTGTTGGGAGCTTTCCCGTGTAAATAGTTTTTCTCCTTTTTGCTTTTCCCTTTTTATTTGCTTGTTTACAAAAAACTAAAAACTCCAAAAATATTTCAGTGTGTTTCTCTGAATTTCTTTTCTTTTTATTGAGTCATACTGAGGAGAAGACCACGATGAAAATGTTGAGTGGCTCTCATATGAATTATTATTGATCTAACGAAGAGCCCATTTTACCTTGTCTTCTCCCGTTGAATAAAATGTTTGCAGATTTGAGCGTAGTCCACATCACTCTTGCACTATTATTTTCAAATCGTTCGAACATGCAAGTGAAAGGCAATAATGACGATATTCGATGAACAGGCCATGCCAGAGAGAAACGGGTATGAACTCGACTTGTTCATTTTTGTTAAAATGTTTAACCTAGTATCCATTATTCAGCCTATTATGATCAAACATGTTTGCAATGACAACTAGAGATTATAGTTTCTCATGCCATGCATAAGTAGCTAGGAGTGGATAATGATTTATCTTGGATGTCAATATTGCGTTAAAATGATTGTGATGTAGCATGATGATATGGTATCCTCCTCTGAATGTTCGAGTGGCTTGACTTGGCACATGTTCATGCATGTAGTTGAATCAAAACCAACATAGCCTCTATGATATTTATGTTCATGGTGTTCATATCCTACTCATGCTAGTATCCAATGTTACTTATGCATAATGCATGTTCATGACCGTTGTTGCTCTCTAGCTGGCCGCTTCTCAACCTATTTGCTAGCCTTCGCCTGTACTAAGTGGGAATTCTGCTTGTACATCAAAAAATTGAAACCCAAGTTATTCCAAACGAGTCCATCATACTTACCTATATGTGATATTACCCTGCCGTCCTAAGTAAATTTGCATGTGCCACCTCTAAAAACTTTAAATAAATATCCTTTTTGTGTGCCTAGATTGTTCATAGAGCGACATGAGGTAGTTGGTATCTTCCATGCTAAGCGGGTTATTCTCAGGATGGGTGTTTATTCACTCACCATTGCATGAGAAAAGAGTGGTAATAGGGATTCCTAGTCCCAAATTGCAAAAATAACTTATCAATAATCAAACAAAAACTCCTATGGAGCAAAAACCTTTACTTTACCGCTTGGGAACCGCTACTAAATTGTTTAGCATGGAAGATATTGATAACTGATTGTCACGAAGTAAACAAGAAGGGTGCATGTCTCAAAAATTCATTTATCTCTGTTTTAAAAACTTGAGCTCTGGCACCTCTACAAATCACTGCTTCCCTCTACGGAGGGACTATCTATTTACTTTTATGTTGTGTCATCACCTTCTCAAATAAGCACCAGGACTTGAGAGCACTTCTGTCATGCTGATGCATTGTGTCTAGCTAATGTTGGGTGCATCATGACTGGATCTTTTCTACCATGAAATACAATATCTAGTCGTTGCTTGAACTTTGGGGGTGCTCTGCATTTATGTTTAGCAGTCTTAGAAAGGGCTAGCGAGATACCACTATTATCATACTGTATCATGGTTGTTTTGACAACGTGTTGCTGTTTTAGATGTCTTATTATTGCTCGCTAGTTGATTATGCCATTGATATGAGTTAATATAATTTTTAAGAGTTATTGTTGACATGGTTAGTTATAATGTTTGTTGAAAACCTAGGTGTTTGTTAAGCTTATTTATGGAAACAAGAGTAAAAGAGTTCGTAAAAGTTTTTCTTGTTCACTTTCAGTTTATCAACTGAATTGCTTGAGTACAACCAAAGGTTTAAGCTTGGGGGAGTTGATACATCTCCCACGTATCTACTTTTCCTACTACTTTTCCTCTTGTTTTGGACTCTAATTTGCATGATTTGAATGAAACTAACCTGGACTGATGTTGTTTTCAGCAGAACTACCATGGTGTTGTTTTTATGCAAAAATAAAAGTTCTTGGAATGGAACGAAAATTTGCGAGGATTTTTATATAATAAAAGAGAATCTCGGAGCCAAGAACCACCAGAGGGGGGCACCTGGGTGGGCACAACCCAGCAGGACGCGCCACCCCCTCCAAGAACGCCCAGTTGGGTTGTCCCCACCTGGTGGCCCTGCAGACCCTAAAACCAATGCTATAAAATCACATATTTCCAGAAAAAATCAGGGAGGAAGAATTATCACGTTTCACGAGAAGGGGCTGCTGCCATCTCCTGTTCTTCATCGGGAGGCCAGATCTGGAGTCCGTTTGGGGATCCGGAGAGGGGATCTTCGATCTTCGTCATCACCAACCCTTCTCCATCACCAATTCCATGATGCTCCCCACCGGGAGTGAGTAATTCCTTCGTAGGCTCGCTGGTCGGTGAGGAGTTGGATGAGATTCATCATGTAATCGAGTTAGTTTTGTTAGGGCCTGATCCCTAGTATCCATAATTTTCTGAGACTGATGTTTATATGACTTTGCCATGCTTAATGCTTGTCACTTTGTGCCCGGGTGCCATGATTTCAGATCTGAACCGTTTATGTTATCACCATTATATCCATGGAGTGACAATAGTCGGGACCACTCCCGATGATGACCGTAGTTTGAGGAGTTCATTTCTTCACCGAGTGCTAATGCTTCATTCCGGTTCTTTATTAAAGGGAGGCCTTAATATCCCTTAGTTTCCAATAGGAGCCCGCTGCCATGGGAGGGTAGGACAAAGATGCCATGCAAGTTCTTTCCATAAGAACATATGACTATTTACAAAATACATGCCTACATTTTATTTATGAACTGGAGCTAGTGCTGTATCGCCCTAGGTTATGACTGTCTCATGATGAATATCATCCAACGAATCACTGATCCAATGCCTACGAATTTACCTTATATTGTTCTTGCTAAGTTACTACTGCTGCTGTCACTATTGCACTCACTAAAAATCACTGTTACCATTACTTTTGTTGTTGCTATTATTATCAAAAATATCATACTACTATTCTACTGATCACTTTGCTGCAAATAATTAATCTCCATGTTTGGTTGAATTGACAACTCAATTGTTAATACTTGCAAATATTCTTTGGCTCCCCTTGTGTCGAATCTATAAATTTGGTTGAATACTCTACCCTCGAAAACTATTGTGATCCCATATACTTGTGGGTTATCACATGACTCTAATATCACCATCCTCATATCTCAAAACAATCATAAGGAATTAAACTTCTCATAGTATTCAATGCACTTTATATGAAAGTTTTATTATACCCCTCTTGGATGCCCATCATATTAGGACTAAATTCATAACCAAAGCAAATTACCATACTGTTTATAGAGACTTTCAAAATAATATAAGTGAAGTATGAGAGTTCAACAATTTGTATAAAATAAAACCACTGCCGTGCTCTAAAAATATATAAGTGAAGCACTAGAGCAAAATTGCCTAGCTCAAAAGATATAAGTGAAGCACATAGAGTATTCTAATAAATCATGATTCATGTGTGTCCCCCTCAAAAGGTGTGTACAGCAAGGATTATTGTGGCAAACTAAAAAGTAAAGACTCATATCATACAAGACGCTCCAAGTGAAACACATATCATGTGGTGAATAAAAATATAGCCCCAAGTAAATTTACCAATAGATGAAGACGAAAGAGCGTATGCCATCCGAGGCGTCCCCAAGCTTAGGCTCATGGTTGTCCTGGAATATTACCTTGGGGTGCCTTGGGCATACCCAAGCTTAGGCTCTTGCCACTCCTTATTCCATAGTCCATCAAATCTTTACCCGAAATTTGAAAACTTCACAACACAAAACTCAACAGAAAATCTCATGAGATCCGTTAGTATAAGAAAATAAAATCACCACTTTGGTACTACTGTGAACTCATTCTTTATTCATATTGGTGTAATATCTACTGTATTCCAACTTCTCCATGGTTCATACCCCCCGATACTACCCATAGATACATCAAAATAAGCAAACAACACATAGAAATAGAATCTATCAAAAACAATACAGTCTATAGCAATCTGTAAACTTTGAATACTTCTATAAATCCAAAATTCTGAAAAATTAGGACAACCTAGGCAATTTGTATAAAAATCTATTTCAAAAAGAATCAAATCAAAATCACACTTATGTAAAAAACTAAAACTAATTTTTTGGGCGCAAAAGTTTCTGTTTTTCAGCAAGATCAAATCAACTATCACCGTAAGCCATCCCAAAGGTCTTACTTGGCACAAACACTAACTAAAACACAAAAACACATCTAACCAGAGGCTAGATTAATTATTTATTGAAAAATGGCAAGGAAAAATATTGGGTTCTCTCCCAACAAGCGCTTTTCTTTAAAGCCTTTTAGCTAGGCATTGATAATTTTGATGATGCTCATAAGAAAGACAAGAATTGAAGCACAAAGATAGCATCATAAAATATGTGAAAAACACATCTAAGTCTAACATACTTCCTATGCATAGGAATTTTATAGGCAAACAAATTATCATGGCAAGCAAAAACAATCATATGCAAGGAAGAAAAAGGAAACGATAGCAATCTCAACATGAAGAGAGGTTATTTACTAACATGGAAATTTCCACAACCATATTTTCCTCTCTCATAATAATTACATGTAGGATCATATTTAAATTCAACAATATAGCTATCACGTAAAATATTCTCTACATGATCCACATGCATGCAAAGTTGACACTCTTCCTAAATAGAGGGATCATCATTAACTAAAGTCATGACCTTTCCAAACCCACTTTTATCAAAAAATTCACAAGATTGAATATTATCCAAATATGTGGGATCTAAAGTTGACACTCTTCCAAACCCACTTTCAATATTATTGCAAACATTATTATCAATCTTATATTCGTCATGGGGCTTAAATAGATTTTCAAGATCATAAGAAGCATTATCTCCCCAATCACGATAATTGCAATAAGTAGTGGACATAGCAAAACTAGCATCCCAAGCTTAGGGTTTTGCATATTATTAGCACACTGGACATTAATAGAATTTATAATAGCATCATTGCAATCGTGCTTTTGGTTCAAGGAACTATCAAGTATGGGTGCAATAGCAATAATCGGATGTTTAACATAAGGAACTATAGCAAATTCATCTCCATAAATATTGGCATCATGGCCATAAGAATAGCAAGCATCATGTTCATCAAAAGAAGATATCTCAATCAAATCAACGGAATCATAATTATCTATAGATTCATGCATATCATTATTTTCTTCCAAAGTAACGGTTATTCTCTCAATAAATTCTTTGACATAGGCATTGTGAGCATAGTTTTCATAGCAATATTTAAATATGTAATTTTTTTTTAGATTTGTAGAGAGTAATATCACACTTTTCAATCAAAGAAGAAACTTCATAAGCACCCTTAAAAGCAACAAATTCTTCAATTTCTTTGATATCATAGTAACCGTAAACACCCTTTTCATAAAAAGCTAAGATTTCATTATAATTAAACTCACATAGGTAGGGAAGGTCTTTTTTAGGGTTCTTAGAGCAACAAGTAAAATCACAAAGTTCACAAAGATTCCAAGCATAACATAGCAAACAATTTATTTCATTCCATAAGAGTCTCCCTCTTCAGACAAACGGTGATGCACAAAATGAGCATGCTCATCTAAAGATTTTCCCTCAACCAAACTAGTTGGGGTTTCAACACGAGCACATATGGATCGAAGATGATCCCAGTAGAAAACTTTAAGTGGCTCCATAAACTTTGTTTATGATTTTTAATAAACACACAATTATACCAAGCAAACGAGCTAACAGTCCAACTAAGACATAAGGGTAAATGAAAAAGACGAACAAAAGAAGGGCGAATAAAAAGGAAAAACTTTTTGAAAATCATTTTAGAAGTGGGGGAGAGGAAAACAAGAGGCAAATGGTGAATAATGTAAGGCAAGAGACAAGAGTTTATGATTTGTACTTGGTAGGCTTGACGTAGATCTCCCCGACAATGGCGCCAGAAATTCTTCCTGCTACTTCTTGAGCTTGCGCTGGTTTTTCCCTTGAAGAGGAAAGGGTGATGCAGCACAGTAGAGATAAGTATTTCTCTCAGTTAAGAACCAACGTATCAATCCAGTAGGAGAAACGCGCAAGTCCCTAATAGATGCACCTGCACAAACAATCAAACACTTGCACACAACGCAATAAAGGGGTTGTCAATCCCTTCACAGTCACTTGCAAAGGTGAGATCTGATAGAGATAGATAAAACTAAACAAAAGATAAAATATTTTTGGGTTTTTTGGTTTATAGATCTGAAAATAAAAGATTGCAAAATAGTAGATCAGAAACTAATATGATGGAAAATAGACCCGGGGGCCATAGATTTCACTAGGGGCTTCTCTCTTGAAGGCAAATAATACGGTGGGTGAACAAATTACTATCGTGCAATTGAGAGAAAAGCGCAAAGTTATGACGATATTGAAGGCAATGATTATGCAATATAGCCATCACGTCCGTGTCAATTAGACCGACTCCTGCCTGCATCTACTACTATTACTTCACACATTGACCGCTATCTAGTGTGCATCTAGAGTATTAAGTTCATAAAGAATGGAGTAACGCCTTAAGTAAGATGACATGATGTAGAGGGGTAAACTCAAGCAATATGATGAAAACCCCATCTTTCTATCCTCAATGGCAACAATTCAATATGTGTCTCGCTACCCCTACTTTGTCGCTAGGTGAAATCATGCAAGATTGAATCCAAAGCTAAGCACCTCTCCCATTGCAAGAAAAACCAATCTAGTTGGCCAAACCAAACCGATAATTCAAAGAGAAATAGAAAGATACCAAATCATGCGTAAAAGAATTCAGAGAAGATTCAAATAATATTCATAGATAAGCTGATCATAATTCCACAATTCATCAGATCTCGACGAACACACTGCAAAAGAACATTACATCAGAGAGATATCCAAGAACATCGATGATAACATGGTATTGAGAATCAAAGAGAGAGAGAAGAAGCCATCTAGATACGAGCTATGGACCCGTAGGTCTGTGGTAAACTACTCACACTTCATCGGAAGGGTAATAGAGTTGATGTAGATGCCCTCCGTGATCGAATCCCCCTCCGGCAGGATGCCGGTAAAGGCCCCAAGATGGGATCTCATGGGAAAAGAAGGTTGCGGCGGTGGAGAAGTGTTTTCGTGGAAGCTTCTGAGGGTTTTGAAATATATAGGAGGAAGATCTAGGTCAGGGAGTCATCGAGGAGCACACAAGGGAGGGGGCGCCCGCCCTAGGATGCGCCCTTCACCCTTGCCGCCGCCTCGTGGCTCTTCTGACTTGCACTCCAAGTCCCCTGGGTGTCTTCTGGTCCAAGAAAAATCATCATGAAGTTTTATTCCGTTTGGACTCTATTTAGTATTCCTTTTCTGCGAAGCTCAAAAACAAGGAAAAAACAGAAACTGTCACTGGGCTCTAGGTTAATAAGTTAGTCCCAAAAATAGTATAAATAGCATATTAATGCATATGAAACATCCAAAAGAGATAATATAATAGCATGGAACAATAAAAAATATAGATACATTGGAGACGTATGAACAAGCAAACGGGAGAAAAACAGAGTCCAGAAGGTACCCGAGGTGGGCACAACCCACCTGGGCGGGCCTGGCAAGCCAGGCGCGCCCTAGTGTCTTGTGCCCACCAGAGTTACCTTCCTGGTTGTTTCTTATTTTCCCTAATTTTTAATATATTCCAAAACTGACATAAAATATTTTTGTGGAGTTTTCGGAGTCCGTTTACTTACTGTATCACGTACCTCCTCTTTTTCGGTTATTCTGGTGTGTTCCGGAAGATTTCTTTTATGTGTTTGTCCGGTGTCATAGTTTGGATACTGTTTTCAACATTAATGGGCGTACCTGAGATATAATGTTTTATTCTTTGCCCATTGACAACCTTCGGGTTAGTACCTTCGGCATTATTTATTTTGATAGGTCCGGATCGATAAACCTCCTCGATAACATAAGGTCCTTCCCATTTGGAGAGAAGTTTTCCTGCAAAGAATCTGAAACATGAGTTGTACAAAAGAACATATTCTTCAACTTTAAACTCATGCTTTTGGATTCTTTATCATGCCATCTTTTAACTTTTTCTTTAAATAATTTGGCATTTTCTTAAGCTTGGGTTCTCCATTCATCTAGTGAGCTAATGTCAAACAACCTCTTTTCACCGGCAAGTTTGAAATCATAGTTGAGTTCTTTAATTGCCCAATATGATTTAGGTTCTAACTCAATAGGCAAATGACAAGCTTTTCCATGAACCATTTTATAAGGAGACATACCCATCAGATTTTTATATGCTGTTCGGTAAGCCCAAAGTGCATCATCTAATTTCTTAGACCAATTCTTTCGGGACCTATTGACTATTTTTTGTAAAATTAATTTTATTTCTCTTTGCTAAGTTCAACTTGACCACTAGACTGAGGATGATCGGGGGATGCAATTCTAAGGTTAACATCATACTTTGCAAGCATTTTACAGAAAACACCATGAATAAAATGTGAACCACCATCAGTCACTAAATATCTAGGGACTCCAAACTTTGGGAAAATAACTTCCTTAAGCATTTTAATAGAGGTGTTGTGATCAACACTACTAGATGGAATAGCTTCTACCCACTTAGTAACATAATCAACAACAACCAAAATATGTGTATACCCATTAGAGGAAGGAAAAGGTCCCATGTAATCAAAACCCAAAACATCAAATGGTTCAACAACAAGAGAATAATTCATAGGCATTTGGCGACGCTTTCCGATATTACCAATTCTTTGACACTCATCGCAAGATAAAACAAACTTACGAGCATCCTTGAAGAGAGTAGGCCAATAAAAACCAGATTACAATACCTTGTGAGCAGTTCTGTCTCCCGCATGATGCCCTCAGTAAGCTTCGGAGTGACATTTCCATAGGATTTGTCCCTTTTCATGCTTAGGTACACAACATCTAATAATACCATCTACTCCTTATTTAGTGCGTCATCCCAAAAGTATTATCTTAAATGATAGAAGAATTTTTTTCTCTTGTTGGTAAGTGAAGCTAGGTGGTATATATTTAGCAACAATATAATTAGCATAGTCAGCATACCAGGGAGTGTTATCAGAGACATTTATTGCAGCTATTTGCTCATCAGGAAAACTATAATTAATAGGTTGTGGGTCATCAATAATATTCTATAACCTAGACAAGTTATAAGCTACGGGGTTCCCAACTCCTTTTCTATCAGTGATATGTAAGTCAAATTCTTGTAGAAAGAGAACCCACCAAATTAGTCTAGGTTTAACATCTTTAGTTTCCATAATATATTTTACAGTAGCATGATCAATGTGAACAATAACTTTAGAATCAACAATGTAAGATCTGAATTTATCACATGCAAATGCAACTGCTAAAAATTCTTTTTCAGCAGTAGCATAATTTCTTTGGGCATTGTCTAGAGTTTTACTAGCATAATGAATTAATTTCTTATCAACTCTTTGTCCTAAAATAGCACCAAAAACATAATCACTAGCAGCACACATAAATTCAAAAGGCGAGTTACAATCAGGTGGTTGGACAATAGGTGTAGAAATTAAGGCTTTCTTAAGTGTTTCAAAGGCTTCTACACAATCATCATCAATAACAAATGGATCATCCTTTTGTTAAAGATTTTTAAGACGCCTAGAAATTTTAGAGAAGTCTTTAATAAATCTCCTATAGAAGCCATCATGACTAAGGAAACTACGAATACCTTTGAAATCTTTAGGACATGGCATTTTTTCAATTGCATCAACTTTAGCTTTATCCAGATCAATACCTCGTTCAGAAATTTTATGTCCCACTACAAAAATATACACTTCTATGATGATACGTGTTTGTCATAGTAGGTCGCGTTTTCTGTCATGCATGTACATCCATGACGATTTTATGATAGAATCAAGATAGTCATACCTGTGCTGTCGTAGAAATGTTTCATGACATTACCAAAATTATCATCACGGAAATGTCCACTTCCATGACGATAAATCGCGCGTCACAGAAGTGCTTTCGTCAAGGGTGACCGACATGTGGCATCCACCATAATGGAACGCCGTTAAGCTATCGGGTCGGGTTTTGGATCCGATAACCCGTTAACAGACCCGACCAATGGGGATTTTCCACGTGTAAAATCATCATTGGCTAGAGGAAACACATGTGGGCTCATCGTTGGGACAGATGTCATCCACTCATTGGACAGAAGGCGCCTATGATACGTTGACACGTGGCACGACCCAACAGAGGCCCATTCCTGTGAAAAGGCCGACCCGTTTGACTTGGTCAAAAGGTGGCGGGCCGGCCCATGGAAAGCCTGGTAATGGCCTGTTCGCATGTAGCCCATTTAAAGCCCGCTAACCCAAGGCCCGTTACGCCCTATCCAAATTAGGCCCAGTAGCATCATCTGGGCCATCCAATATGATTCCAGCCCGTTTGCACTTCTGGCCCATGTATGGCCCATGACGTCTTTCGGCCCATATGAGGCTCTATGTAACTCTTGGCCTATTAACGGCCCGTGGTGAAACTGGCCCGTAATGAACAATGTATCACTTTATACCCATTAACGGCCCGTTATTCTGTTGGGCCATTTGTAGCCCATGTTATCTTTCGGCCTTCTCAGAGCCCATTTATTCTCGGGCTCATTTCCAGCATTCGTTTACTTACGGCCCGTTACTGTCATTTTCTGCTTGTGGGCCAAATTCAGCCCGTGGTTACAGTCGGCCCGTTTGTGGTCCGTTAATACGTTGGGCCGTTTTCATAGCGTCATCAAATACGGCCTATTAATGATGGCCCGTTATGGTTGGCCCATGAACGGACGATTCCAACTCTAGGCCGTTTATGGCCGTAATGCGGCCTGTTATTGGCCCATGTTTGGCCAATCGATCATACGGCCCGTATAAGGCCCATTGAAGATACGACCCGTAGAAGGCCCATTGTTTCTACGACCCATAGAAGGCCCATTGTTTATATGGCTCGTAGAAGGGCCACTGTTTCTACGGCCCGTAGAAGGCCCACTGTTTCTACGGCCCGTAGGAGGCCTAGTGTCACTACAGTAAATATTAGCCCATGGTTATTGTGGCCTAGTTTTAAAAAATAGGTTATTGCATCCACTAGCAAACCGCGGAAAAAGAACTGCACTGACTATAAGCAAACAAATAAACAAGACAACAAGGAAATAAACAAGTAAGCAACTTATGCTAGGCTATCACAGCTATTACACATATTACATCCACTGGGCATCAAAGTTCGCCACCAGTGCAAATATAGGGAACAAAGCAGCATATAAACACCGCAGCAAAACATGTCCAGAACTGAAACCACTTCAGAAGAGTTCAAGAAACAATATCCTGGGTACCCATAATGCTGGCAAGATGCTTAGCAAGCTTATTAACTCTCTCTTGTTTGGCGCTTAAATCCTCCAGCGCTTGCTGTTGCACAAGAAAGTACGCATCTGAATTCTATAGGGACTTCCTCAGTCCTTCGGCTTCTTGCTGCAGCACAGCTGTCTGATGCCATTCAGCTTGTAGCTGAGACTGAAGAAGCCGAAGTGATTCAGGCAGCGAGTTTGAAGAGCTTGTGCCAGCGGTACTGGCCAGTAACTCGAACACTGCATCGACGGACTGTGGGGTTTTCTCACTGTCTACAAGATTGTTTTTATCACCTTTCTTGGAGACCAACAGGGTTGTCTCACTATCTTGAACCTTATCTCCATTACTTTCTCTACCATTGCATAGTGGGGTGCTCTTCTCCAATATTCTATTTGAATACTACAAGAGAAACAAGCAGACACATCACATGTTTAGCTTGTAGTATACGGAACTCATTTTGGTAAACCGGTTCAGTAGTAAGGTGGACAGGATAATAGCATGAAACAAACATATATCTATGTACTATGGTCACTGTATTTTCCATATCATTCTAGTTTATGTTCCCTAATCAAGATAGAGACACAGTTCAACTCATATATTTTTAAGACACAGCAGCATAGACAGAATATAAGTGTGAGAAACTACACAACATTGGCAGCACTTGTAATGTGCATCACATGAGAACATAATTGTTTATACAACTTAAACTGAAATCAACATAGAGCAAGAAGTTAGAACAACAATCCAGTTAAAGAAATAAGTTTAACACATACCTGTTGCGCCATTGGAGTGTCAATTGGATCCTTCAAATTCGAAAGTAGTTGGTATGAGTAAATACAGTGATGCAACAGCAAAAGAGTATGGACCATAGCTATGGAATCTGACTTGAGAACAGTTGCTCTTCTGCTTTAAACGTGGAGTTTGGGTTAGCTGTGGTGGTCTTCGTGCCTTGGGCACTACAGTAGCTTTACAAACTGCTCGTGTGGGGGTACTCTGTGGTGGACATGGTGCTTTGTCAACTAGAAGTGGGTTACTATTCGGTGGGGTTGCGGTTAGATGTGTTGTAGCTGGTTCTCTACCCAACGGTGTAAGTGTGCAATCTGGAAGAGTCTCGATTAAGTGTGGTGGGGCTATTTTGTGGGCCAGTACAACCATGGTTCTATCTGCATTGACGGGTAGCACTGTCTTTTGTGAAGAACGGGTTTTTGCTCCCTTAGATACTGCCATCACCCCCTCCAATTCAAATGGTTGATAAACAAGAAAAGAAATTGAACGTACAGACATTGTATGATAGACAGATGTGGTAATTCACATATATGTTGTCTAACCAAATAGGAGAGCATGACACAATTTCACATATATGATGCCTAACTAAACAGGATAGCATGACACAGTTTTAGATATATGATGGATAACTTAACAGGATATAATGGCATAATTCAACATATGATGAGTACCTAAACAGGATGACATGACAAAACTATATGATGTCTTTCTAAAATAGGTTGGGATGAAATAATTCACATACATGTTGTCTAAGTATACAGGATGGCATGATATAATTGACATAATTGATTCATATACTAAGCAGCTGGCACTCGCATGTATGATCTCTAAACTAAGCAGATAGAATTCAATATTGTGCATATGATATCTAAACTAAGCAATGCAAGACACCATATGCATCATATGAGAAATATAAACATTGCAACTTAGAGCATATACCTCAGGTGGGATATATGACTGGTCATCTGTCTCTGAATCCTCCTCTTAGGAGCTCCCTGTAACCATCGAGATATATGCTTCAACAGGTACCATTGCCTGCTGTGAAGACCTTGTTTTCTCTCCTAATTTTTCCATAACCGGCTCAAATGGCTGATACACATGAAGAGTAGTTCAATATACATAGATTGTCGACAAATGGAATACGTAATGAAAAAAAAGATGGCATGAGATAATTCACATATATGATGCCTGGCTCCATTGCGGTGCATAATTCACATATATGATAACTGGCTGAAAAACATGGCATTGCATAATTCACATATCTGATATAGAAAGCAAATAGGAGGCATTCACACAAAACATGTCTAATCTAAGCAGATGGCATGGCAATGCAAGACACCATATGCATGATATGATCAATATAACCCAGCCAAGTTAGAGCATGCACCTCGGGGGGGGGATACGACTGGTCATCTGTCTCTGAATCCTCCTCTGAGGAGCTATCTGTAACTAGCAAGAAATCTGCATCGACAGGTAGCACTGACTGCTCAAAAGACCTTGTTTTCACTCCAGATTTTTCCATGACCGACTCAAATGGCTGATGCATAGGAAGAGTAGATGAATGTATAAACATTGTTGACAAATGGAATACATTATGGAAAAAAATATGGCACGATACAATTCACATATACGATGACTAGCTAAACAGGATGGCATTGCATGATTCACATATATGATGCCTGGCTAAAGAAGATGGCATTGCATAATTCCCATATACTCCCTCCGTTCCTAAATATTTTTCTGTTTAGAGATTTCAAATGGACTACCACATACGGATGTATATAGACATATTTTAGAGTGTAGATTCACTCATTTTGTTCCGTATGTAGTCACTTGTTGAAATCTCTAAAAAGACAAATATTTAGGAATGGTGGGAGTATGATATAGATGTCAGGACCCCGACTCAAAGCCACACCGATCTAGCATGTAACACCTCATATCACTTTGCGGCCTCACGCACGGTATTCCCATGGGTGTCGCCTTACCTTGCCCGGGACCGTTTGCGCCTTTTGGCACACGTATATGATAGTGTGGCTAGCATCCATATGACAAGGAGCCCGGGCTGACATGGCTAGTCATGAACCCAAAGTGGCACTAACTTACAGGGACAGGCATACATGACCCAATAACGAACGTGTCGGTCATCAGCGAGTGAACCCGGGCTGTAGCAACTGGGCTAGTAGGACTCTGGTAAACCGGGCTGTGGCAGGCTAACAGGACTCCGGAAGACCCCGTGTGACATTTCCTCAAAGGGACAGACACAGGAACAAAGAAGGACACATGCCGGCCAGCCAAAGTGTTCCGAAGCAGTAGCAAGCTACCAAGGCTCAGTGGAAGCACTAGGAGACATTTCCCGGTAAGAGAGGCTACCAAGGATAAACAACTAGATAGTCAGATCCCACACATACCAAGCATTTCAATAACATACACACAATATCCTTGATATGTGCAAATACAACATGGCATCACAACATGACTCTACAACTCAAGTATTTTATTCAATAGGCTCCGAGGAGTGAGATATTACAAACATGGGTCTCTCGACCCAGCATTCAGAGCATACAAGTCAAAGCACAAACGAAAGCTTAACATGGCTAAGTACAGACATCTACAAATGAAAAAGGCTAAGAAGCCTGACTATCTACCAGATCCTGCCGAGGGCACAAGATCGTAGCTGAGGTAACAAGCTAAACGTCGAAGTCCACGTGAAACTACTAGTGAGACTGAAGTCTCTCTGCAAAACATAAAATAGGCAAACGTGAGTACAAATGTACCCAGGAAGGCTTACATCAGAACTAACTACATATGCATCATTTTCAACAAAGGGGATGGTGGGGTTTAACTGTAGCAAGCCAGCTTTGACTTGGTGGCTATCCTGAACTACGACTGCAAGTAACTCTTTTGAGGTGGCGCACACGAGTCCACCTATTCACCATATCAATACACCACTATGGCTCCGCTCCCGTCTCCCTACGAGAACGCCATACATAGCACTCACGCTTATCTTGTGCATTTTAAAGTATCCACTTTCACTTGTCTATGAACTATTATAGGCAACCCAGAAGTCCTTTACCACGGACGCGGCTATTCAAATAGATTATTATAACCCTGCAGGGGTGTACTTCTTCATACATGTTTCCACCACTTAGCGTCTGCACACGACATGTGCTCGGCAGACTTCAAGCGAAAGTCGACGTGGGTGTAGACCACGACCTGCCTAAACACTCAAGTCTCTAGTCCAGGTTTATCGCCTATTCAGGTTCCATCCACAGGGAGTCCGCCCGAGGTTTCCACATACGGCCCCGAATGATGTGTACAGGGTTCCGCGACACCAAACGGGCGCCCGGTCTACCCGCCACGTGCCTACCGCATCACAGCCCACCCCTCCGGTCAGCGCTGCGCATGGCCTCCAGCATACTACAAACACCAGAAACTACTTGCAACTCCTGGACAGAGGACAAGGGTGATTAAGAAGTCGAGCGGGGTCATATTTCAGGGCCCAATGCATGGTAGTAGCTGTTTCATGGATCACAAACACAGAACTCAGTTCCTGAGGACGGCTTCAATGAGACATCCTACCATGTACTCCTACATGGCCTCTCACCGATACCTTTACCAAATCATGTTCACACACTTAGCTCTCAACAGTAGGACATGTTCACACACCTCCGATTCATCCCCGATGAATCAGACCTGACACAACTCTAAGCAATAGCAGGCACGACAAAACAAGCATGAATGAGTAGGCACATCAGGGCTCAAACAACTCCTACTCATGCTAGTGGGTTTCATCTATTTACTATGGCAATGACAGGTCATGCAGAGGATAAAGGGGTTCATCTACCGCATCAAGTAACAGATGAATTGTTGTTGTCCTAATGCAGTAAAAGAGAGCAGGAGCGAGAGAGTAGGATTGTATCGGAATGAACAAGGGGGTTTTGCTTGCCTGGCTCTTCTGAAGATAGTATAGTTCTTCATCGGTGTCATCGAACTCATCGTCGGAACCACGTCTATCGAGAGGGGACAAACACCGGCAACAAGGAAGAAACACAATCAATGCAATGCACAATATGATGCATGATCATGACATGTCAAAATGCTGTGATTTGAGCTAATGCAACTAGCAGCAGATTAAATGGAGTTGGTTTGAATCCAAGATTCAAATTCAAACTCCATATATGACATTTCAAATGCCATTAATTCAAATTGTTGTATACAGAAGCTTTAAGTTGTTCTAACATGCATGAAAATGGTACCGCTGGATAGATTGGATTTTTCTGATCATTTTTCATATATAATTTGTTTCATTTGGAGTTATGGTTGAATTTCTATGAATTTTAGAAGTTTTGGGCATTTTCTAGAATTTTCTGAATTATTTTAAATCCAGAAAATTGTTAACTGCGTCAGCATTACGTCATGCTGACCTCAGCAGGTCAACAGGAGCGGTCCAGGTCAAACCTGACCAGTGGGGTGCACTGGTCAGTGACCCTGTGCTGTTCAGTGTCAATGGCAGGTGGGTCCGGGTCGACATACACGTCAGCACGGTCAACTCGGACTGGTGGGTCCCGCGTGATTATAAACTAATCTAAACAGAAATAAAACATATATTATTTAGGGCACGGGGCCCAGGTGTCAGTGAGCTAGGTGGGTTAGTTAGGGCATCATTAGTGGCTAATGACAGCGCCACATCGGCTTCGCCGGAGTTCTGCCGGCGGTGACCAAAACCGTGGCGGAGGCACACTGCAACGGCTCGGGTTTCGCCTACAGGCCGTGGTTTGAGCCACGGTTGGTCTCTATGGGAAGCTGGCATCACGGCGCGTCCTACGATGGTCTCGGGGAGGCCCGAGGTGGGCGGTAGCGACGACGGCGACATCAGCAGCGGCGACCGGAGCTCGGACGTCGAGCGGGATGAGGCTATAGGGCACTAGTGGCTAGATAAATGGGTTCTATGAACTCCTGGGGGCTCCAGGAGCACAACCGCGCGGCAAGTTTGAGCAGAGGAGCTCGCGAGCGCAAGGCTCGCCGGCCATGGCGGACGGCGGCCTCGGGTGATCTTGGGGTGGCGACTAGAGGGCGGGGGCAAGCAGGGGAACAGAGGGGAAATGGTCAGTAGCTCACCGCGGTTCTAATGAGACGAGCGTCGAGCTCGGGGAGGCAGGGACGACGGAGAATGACGGGTGAAGTCCGGCGGCAGATGCGGCAGTGATAACCTCGGAGGCGTCGTCACAGGTCGTCCGGCGGTGTGTCCTTTGGCTTGGTGAGGCGGTGATCTACGGCGGACCAGTGGGACACGGCAATAGGGCTCGGCGTGGGCAGTAGCTACGACAACGGCGAGCGGCGCTCGGGGGATGCAGGGGAGAGAACCAGAGGAGGGGATGGGGACAAGGCAGTGAGCGAGGGGGTTCTAGGTGGTGCGTGGCAACGAGGAGGAACTCATCCACGCGTCCAGTGGCTCGGCGGCAAGCAGGTGACGGCATGGCGAGCTCGGGCACGCCGGTGCTCACCTCTTTGCCGGCCTGGCGAGAGGAAGCAGCTGACTGGCCATGGGCCAGCATAGTGCTGGGCCGGCCAGTGGGCTGCCAGGTGGGCTGGTCCAGGTAAGTCCAGTTTCCTTTTATTTCTGTTTTCTTTTATTTCTGCAAGTTTGTGGCTTTAATAAAAGGGCAACGCTAAGCACCGGTGCACCGGCCCAAACTTTTGGCCGGTTGCAACTGCACCACTCGATTAGCACAAAAGAAGCAGCCTATCGATCTAGCCCCACACAGAAAAGCTTTCGTCTAAAAACGCGACGCCGAGTCATGCTCCGCCTCCATCGGCGCATGATGCCCAGCTTCCGGCCTCGACGCGTGGACTGCCGTCCGACGAGGGACCTCTGGAGCCATCCCGGCCTCGCCCCCTACAACTGCAGCAGCCTCAGGTCGCTATCTCTTTCGAGAAAAGAGCTGTAGCTCCCGCGACACCAGATGCAGCTCCCGCTCCGTCGATGATTGCAGCTCCGCCGTCATCCCCCCTTGCAGCTCAGCTCCGCCGTCGTCCCGTCTTGCAGCTCAGCTCCGCCGTCGCCCACTGCTTGCATCTCAGGTCCACCGTTGATGGGCTGATGGAGACGACAAGTAACTCGCAAAAAATCACTATATATGGTTCCAGCAAACAATTTTGCCGGTTGTATCATTTCAAGTTGCTGGATGAAGCTCGTTGTGCACCGTTCATAGCCTCGATCTTCTCTGGTTCCAGCAAAAACGGACGACGATAGTAACAAATGGTGTTGCGGGTTGCAACTCCGCAGCACGCCGGTTGTAGCTTTCCGCCGCATGTAGGAGCTTCCACCGTCGCCTGACGAAACCTCGTTGCTTTCTCTGGTTCCAGCAAAAACGGACGACGGCTGTAACAAATGGTGCCGCAGGTTGCAGCTCCACAACATGCCGGTCGTAGCATCTAGCTTCCTCTAGTTGCAGCTCCACCAATGGCCGGTGACCGCGAGCACCGTTCGTAGTAGCAAAAATTTATGCCGGTTCCAGCTTCTAGCGAGAGCCCTTACAACATTTGGTAGTGCGTGGTAACCGCGGTCACCTACCGTAGTAGCAAAAATTTCTGCCGGTTCCAACATCTAGCGATAATGGTCACCATGGATGTAGCCCGCCGGCCACAGGTGACGAAGCATGTGGCAGCGGCTTGTAGCAAGCGATTGGTGGATAGCGTCGTGCTCGCGGCAGCTGGAATTGGAGGAGGAGGAGGGGCTGCTGGCTTGGAGGAGAAGGATGGGCTGCTCGCTTGGAGGAGGAGGAGGAGGGCGGCTATGTCATCCATAGCAAAGGAGCGGCGCGAGGCAGAGAGATTTGGGAGAGGGAAGGAAAGAGACCGGGAGAATATAAGGGGAATATGTGGTGGATGGTGGGGTGCAGACGTGGCTCTTTCCAGCGTGGTTGCAACCAATTAGAGGCACACGTGCGGGGAGCATCCGGTCGAGCATTCGGCCGGCGCTCCAGCGCCAAACGTTTTCCTTAATAAAATACTAAAGCATTTTGTAAAATCCTGAAATAATTTGTGGACACTTTCTAAATTATTTCAGTGGCCCACATTTAGTTTCAGAATTATTTGAGCATTTAAAATTGTTATAGCAAGTAAATGCTCAAATTCAAATACTCTAAGATTTAATTCAAAAATCCAGAAATGTCCTAGAAATATGTGCATAATTTTTGGCAGAGGTTTTCACCTTTATCAAAAATCATGAACTTTTCTAAGGAGCATTTTGGGTTTGTTGAAAATATTTTTAATTGAACCTAGTTGAATTCATTAGGTGCTAGGGTTTGAACATCCCCAATTCAAATTCTTTTGAATTTAGACATGATGCATGGATGCAGATGCAACAATTTCACCCAGGTATTCTAGGGCTGTGACAACTCACCCCCACTAAACAAGAATCTCGTCCCGAGATTCAAGACGTGAGGTACGAAGACAGAGGGAACACAAACTATCACAATCTTCATGATCCAATTGCTCTTCTCGAAGATGTTGATTCATTGCATCATCTTGATCTTGACATCTTTTCTTTCGAGACATTCATGCCCACACTATGGCGACGAAAGGAGACTCTACAGGAATTGATCTCCTCGAAGATCGAGCAACTCAGGATCAACTCATGGATTGAGATGGAAGAACATCTCTCGAGCTAAGACACAAAACACATCAGGAACAATGGAAAGAGATGGATGACAAGGGTTCAGATTGGTAGGCCACAATTCCATGCTTAGGTAGGATGGTGAATGGTTTCAAGATAGCGATGAAATAATTACCATGATTCCTTTACGGGGCACCTTGAGGAAGGTGACTCATAGAATTATTCCCTTAAGTGGCAAAAAGAATTACTTTTGATACAAAGATCATTAGAACTCTTTATACCAGCCTAAGGCAATCACGAACGATCATGTGAAGGAGCTCGAAGAAATGGCATACTCAAATCGGAAAGGAAACTATGGTTATAGAACAACTTGGCAAACGGGAGGCACATCCCAATTGATACCGAGGATATAACCTAGTGACTGAGTGTGCTCTCAAGAACTTGAGCATTTCCATACCCATCAAGGTCTTACCAAAATCCGTGCTGAGGATCCTGGCAACACATCTTACTACCATGATGAATAGTGATGGACAATGCATATGCAAAGGAAGACAACACTTTCTCATATTTCACCTCAGCAAGGCCAAGGGAACGAAATCTGGATGATCGACCGAGAGACATTTAGCACTCCGCTTCTAATGTTCTCCTTGATGTGCTAGCATAACCATTTCCATGGTTTGGTATCGAGAACATCAAGTAAAAGGTCGGACTTCGGGAGCACAAGGATCCATAAGGAACAACTACTGGGTAAATCCTACAGAATCCTTATGGGGAGGTGGCCAACTTTCTTCAATCGAGATACTACAATAATGGGTCTTCCGGCTGGGTGTGTTGGCCACGACATCCACTTTACCGGGTTACAGAGAGGCCAATATTATAGCTCTTGGGAGATGTTCCAACCATCATATCGGCCTGAGATTCAGATCTGGTTGGTGTCGGAATATTTCAGACTCGTCGAGTCTAGGAAGAAAAATGAAAGTTTGCAACACAAATCAACGAGATGACGTTGCGAGATTCTTGGGAAATGAACTACGATAGCAAGCTCCAAAACACGAGCTGGTTCTGCTACAAACATGTGAACACGTTGTCCCAGACAAACATGATCCCATGGTAGTCTTACAATAAAACACTACCGAGTTTCGGTGGGGAACCATCATCGAGGATATCGAAGTTCTTGCATAAGCTATACTCTTAAGAAGGAGCTTCTTCTCCTTCAACAAATCAATCAGTGGCTTGGTGTGCTACGGAATACATACGGAGTGGAGGTAATTAATCTACCAAACCATAGTATACTTTGCACATGTGTGACTAACTTGGGAGGATTCCAAGGAAGCAACATTGACTTTATCGAATTCACGGCGGCAACTTGCATCAAATGCACATGAATTAGAGGAAGTCACTTCTTCCATCCATGCATATGCTTCATGAGCTAGCATGGAGAAATGCTTTCAAAAGTTTCCAACACTAGCTTAATGTTCCATGAAATCATGGAGAAGATAAGGATGTTGTTGATGGGCTCAATAACAATTCATCCAGGTTTCCATATAAATGTAATTCCACAATTATGTGAACATGGTGATAGCATTGGTCAGACCAAAAGATATAATGGAGCATGCTCGAGGAGGAACCATGAGTAAGACAACATTACGAACATCATTGGTTCTGATTTGATTTGAGAATAGCCCACACTCAAATCAAAGTTTTGATAAGGTAATAGGTCCAACAACTGATCACAGGGACCAATCGATGAAGATATCATCTTTCTTCAACATACATACAACATATCCCTTAACATGAACTAAGTCGGACAAGCTTTTATCTTCCAGCTTTCCAAGTTGATGTATAGCTTAACCAACTAGCTCAGGGGTATCCAACACGGATTCTTGGAGAAAGGATGGTTTACAAGAATAAACCAACTTGATCACAAACTCAACATAGCGGTTAGGTGATGACCTAGTGATACTTCCGAGAAGATAATCAGAAAATCACGAACCACCGATATGTTACTAAGCTCGAGAACAATCTTGCTTTTCAGGGAAAGACAATATGATCAAATGAGCGAGGGATTGACAAAATACTAACTCAACGACCGAAGAGTGCACCGGAAATAGGGACTAGGTAGCACAATCAACCTTAGGGTGACGATTCAATAATCAACACGCTAAGAATGAGGTTATCATCCATTTAACTACCAAGCAACGGAGTTGCTAGCAGTATTGATTTCACACACCGCGATTCACTTGTCGGCATTCCGGTCACAATAACACGGAAACCAAGGAATGAACAATGATGGCAAGAAGTATTACTGCGTCAAGAATTCATGAGAGATAGTGCAATTCTCATGACGATCCTGATGTAAAGAGGGTAATACTTCAGGGTAGAAGGGATCAAAAGCTTGATTGCATTTTGATCTACGGAATACAACTGCTTTGACCCAATCCTGGATATGGATGAGGTACTGGAGTTTGTTTCTCCTAGTCATTCCAAAATAGAATGAGATTACGGACCACAAGAGTAATAGGCATCGATGAGCTCGAGTGCACAACTACTCTTGACTATCAATTGATAGACGAGGGCCAGAGGACAACTAAGAGGGACAACTCAAAAGAACATATGATTTTCTGAGTTGTGGATGCATGGATTAGCACGTCAAACAAGTTCAACATATTTCTTCCAAACAATTCATGCAGAGAGGTAGGACTGGCAGGGTCACAACATAGAATCGAGAACTCATGAGAGCACTTTTGTTGTGATCTTTTGGTTGAACGAAGAACTGCTGCCATAAGTAGTTCATGGTATTTGGAAGAACAATATACCACAAACCTCGAGAACTATCGCAAAGGTTACTAATAACCTAAAGGAACGAGCAAACACTATCAACATGAAGTGAGTAGGGTGAATATCGGGTTCAAAACCCAGGAGTAGAATACCTACTAACTAAATTGCATCACGGGATGCTGTCGAGAATGGTGGCCAGAATCATCACACTGGGAACGCAAAACATGGTTAGCTTACTAGGTGGCACTCTAAGACACCTAGGGTCATAGTAATAGCTCTAACATATACGTCAAGGCAACAAAGTACCTCAACTCACCGATTAGTGTGGTTAATATGGCCCAAAGGGACATCAAAACGGGAGGAAGGGATTTTGAAAATGCTTCAGACTATCTAAAAACCTGGGACGACTCGGACAACATAACGACTGTAAATGCTCAAAAAGATTTGAGGCATCCTGCAAAATGGTGGCATAACCGCTCGATCATCATAATATCAAGGTTTTGAGATCAACTATCAATATACGGAGATAGTAGGAACTGAACTGAGGCTTGAATCCACCAATCTTATATGTCTATGGAATAGTAACATGTGATCCTGATAGAAAGAAGAGAAAGCCTAGTTCCTTAACCACGTAGGAAAGATAAGATGACTCAGATCAGAAGGGCATAAGGTATAAGGAGTAAAAAGAGCCTTAGGTTCCATCCCACAATCAATTCCCTTATATAACTAAAGAATTTCTAGACTCAACTGTAACGCCCCGGATTCATTACGCCAGGTGTCTGCCAGTTATTCGCCATCTTTGTCATGTCATTTTCTTGCGTGTTGCATTTTATCATGTCATCATGTGCATCTCATTTGGCATACATGTTCCTCTCATGCATCCGAGCATTTTCCCCGTTGTCCGTTTTGCAATCCGGCACTCCTATGCCCTCCGGTGTCCCTCTTTTTGTCTCTCATTGTGAGCGGGTCTTAAACTTTCTCGGAATGGCCCGAGGTTTGCCAAGCGGCCTCGGTATAGCACCGGTAGACCGCTTGTCAAGTTTTGTGCCATTTGGAGGTCGTTTGATACTCCAACGGTTAACCGGGTAACCGTAAAGGCCCCTTCTCTTTGCAGCCCAACACCCCTTCCAAAGTGGCCCAAAATCCAGCAAACTCCCCTCCATGCCCTCCGCCGTTCGATCACGATCGCGTGGCCGAAAACCACACCTCATTTGGAGTCTCCTAGCTCCCTCTACCTATTTATATGCCCCTCTCCCCCGAAATTCTCGGTCTAACCCTAGCCTCCTTCTACCTCGCACCACCGGACGAAATCCCCCGCCGTCGGACATGTCCGCTCCGCCGCCCCCGACCAACCACAACGTGACACGTCACCCCGCTGCCGCTCCCGGCCAGTGGCGTCGCGCCACGTCGCCCCAGCACCTCCCCGCCGGCCTCCTCTCTCTCCCCCACCCGCCGCGGCCCGCCGAGGCCCGGGTCGGGCCCTCCCGGCCCGCCCGCCGCCGCAGCGCGCCCAAGGCGCCCGCTACGCCCGAGCCGGGGCCTCGCCTCCGCCGTCCCGCCCCGAGCGACCCCGTTGCCCCGAGCTGCCGCCGCACCGGCGTGCCTTGCTCCGTCGCCCGGCTGCCGCGCCGTCCCCGCCGCCCGGTCGCGCCTCGCCGCCCGCGCCGACCTGGGTCGCCGCCGCGTCTCCTCCGGTCCCTGCCGGCCCCGTTCCTGCTGCCGCCGTGCCAGATCTGGCACCGGCCAGCCGGATCTGCTCCCGTCGCCGCCGCCGTCTGACGGGATCGGGATGAGCCCCGATCCGGGTCCTCCCCGCTCGTGCCCCGTGGGCCCGCGCCCACCTGGGTCCGGCCTCCTCACCGACCGGCCCAGCCCGACTCCTCCTCATTCAGCCCGGCCTGCTTCCCCTCCGCCTGGGCCGAGCCCAGTGGTGAGCCCCACTATCCCGCGCCCGTGCGTCCTTTTGTTATCTGTCGCTCACATGTTTTTTTCCCGAAAAACTGCCAAGTCCCGAATATTTGCACATTATCATGCAATGTTCATTGCATCCTAACTCCATGCATACTGCTCCGTTTCGTGCGTGTAATATGTCAAATTGTTAGTTTCGACGAGTACTTCATTTATTTACATTGCATCATTTTAATTTGAGCTCATCTTGATGCCCGAAATGCTGTTGGAAGAGTGCATGTTGATGTTAATCTGCTGAAACCGTTATAACATGCCGATTTGTCATTTTTGCCATGTTTGATGTGTGCATCCTATGAGGTTGATGTCTACATGTGTTTTGATCTATGCTATGCCATCTTTCCAGGGGTGCCATCCATGTAATTTTGTGAGTTGTGTGCTGAGTGCTTCAAGCTTGCTAAGTAGGGTACTTGCTGTTGTTGTTTTCCTGACAGATTTTGTTATATTTTGTAGCTATGTAAACCTGCTGCTACAAGTCATCCTATGCATAACCTGGAGATGTTCATTAAGGATGAATTGTTACACATGACTTGCTCTATCCATTCATGCCCATGGTTGCATTTATAGCCTGTTGTATCACGTTGTAACCTTGCTCCAAAGTTGCTAAATAATGTTGATGTCAGCCTGTTAACATTAAGTTCAGTTTTGGCCATGTTATTTTCTAGTGATCCATGCATCCTATGAACTTGTTCTTGCCATGCTTAGCTTCATAAACATGTCTTATTGCTGTTGGTTGCCTTGCCATGCCATGTATTGCTCTGTGGTGAGTGGTTCAAGCTCACCAACATGCCTACTTATTGTTGTTCCTGCCATGTATGAATCTGTAATATAACTTGCCATGTTTACATGGGTGCCATCATATTTTCTGTGCCTTTTTGGCTCATGGTCAGTAAGGGATTTTTGTTCTATGCAATTAGTAGATTCATGTCATGCCTTTGTTTTCCATTATAAGTTCCTGTAACATGTTGTTTGATAGCTCTAAACATTGCAACCTGATGTTATTTCCTGATAAGTCTGAAACTGTTATTATTTGCAATCTTACCATGTGTGTTTGAGCATGTTCTAGTGATTTCTGGAGATAGCTCAATGTTCATGTTTTGTTATGCTTTACCTGTACTTCATGCCCATGCCTTTTGTTTTCTTGTTGGGGTGCTGTAGCTTATTGTTTTAATGCTTGCAAGATGCCTAGTTGCTGTTATGGACAGATTGTTGCTATGACTTGTATAGGGTGTATGTGTTGCACCGTTGCTCCGTTTTGAGTGTGCTCTATACGAAACTTGCTTGATTTTGCATGTTGTTTCATATTATCATGTTGCATCCTTGTTTTGAGGTGTTTGTTTGATGTTTGTATGCATTTTGCATCAATGCCATGCTTAACTTGTTTTGCTCATATCTTCAAGGCCGTAGCTCCGAATCTAATGAACTTTATATGTAAGTTGACTAGAATTTCGTGTAGATCCTCTTGGTGCTCTTTAACTTGCTGTTTAACAACTTGAACATAAGGTTTATTCAGATCTGGACCCATTTCGAAATATGCATATGAGGACTTACCGGAATTGTTATATGTTGTTTCCGGCCTCATTTAAACTTGCCTTGATGTGTTGCTCTTGTATGCATCATCTCTTGCCATGAGTAGCTTCATGTAGCCTTATCATGCATCATGATTGTTGTGCATCATGTCTTGTTCATGTGTGGTGTGTTTACTATGTTGTGTGCTTCTTCTCGATAGTTCCCGTTTCGTTGCGATCGTGAGGATTCGTTCGTCTACGTGTGGTTCGTCTTCGTGGCTTCATCTTCTTCATGGACTCGTTCTAATTCCTTGCGGGATTTCAGGCAAGATGACCGCTACCCTGGATCTCACTACTATCATTGCTATGCTAGTTGCTTCGTTCTTTCGCTATGCTGCGCTTCCTATAACTTGTTCTTCAAGCCTCTCAAATTGCCATGAACCTCTAACCTTTGACACCCTTCCTAGCAAACCTTTGTTTGGCTATGTTACCGCTTTGCTCAGCCCCTCTTATAGCGTTGTTAGTTGCAGGTGAAGTTGAAGATTGCTCCATGGTGGACAGGGTTATGTTGGGATATCACAATATCTCTTATTAAATTAATGCATCTATATATTTGGTAAAGGGTGGAAGGCTCGGCCTTATGCCTAGTGTTTTGTTCCACTCTTGCCGCCCTAGTTTTCGTCATACCGGTATTATGTTCCCGGATTTTGCGTTCCTTATGCGGTCGGGTGATTTATGGGACCCCCCTGACAGTTCGCTTTGAATAAAACTCCTCCAGCAAGGCCCAACCTTGGTTTTACCATTTGCCTCACCACCACCTACCTTTCCCTTGGGAGTAATTAACCCAAGGGTCGTCTTTATTATAGCCCCCCCAGGCCAATGCTTGTCTAAGTGTTGGTCCAAACTAGAGCACCGGGACCATCCCTTGGCAACTTGGGTTACGTCGGTACCTGTACGCTTAGCTTATCCGGTGTTGCCCTGAGAACGAGATATGTGCAGCTCCTATCGGGATGTCGGCGCATCGGGCGGTCTTGCTGGTCTTGTTTTACCATTGTCGAAATGTCTTATAAACCGGGATTTCGAGACTGATCGGGTCTTCCTAGGAGAAGGAATATCCTTCGTTGATCGCGAGAGCTTATCATGGGCTAAGTTGGGACACCCCTGCAGGGTATAAACTTTCGAGAGCCGTGCCCGCGGTTATGTGGCAGATGGGAATTTGTTAATGTCTGGTTGTAGATAACTTGACACCAGATCCAAATTAAAACGCATCAACCGCGTGTGTAGCCGTGATGGTCTCTTCTCGGCGGAGTCCGGGAAGTGAACACGGTTTTTGTGTTATGATTGACGTAAGTAGGAGCTCAGGATCACTTCTTGATCATTACTAGTTGACGACCGTTCCTTTGTTTCTCTTCTCGCTCTCATTTGTGTATGTTAGCCACCATATCATGCTTAGTCGCTGCTACAACCTCACCACTTACCCCCTTCCTTCCCATTAAGCTTTGCTAGTCTTGATAACCATGGTAATGGGATTGCTGAGTCCTCGTGGCTCACAGATTACTACAACAACAGTTGCAGGTACAGGTTATGCGATGATCATGATGCGAGAGCGATGTTTGCTTGTTTGGAGTTCTGCTTCTGCTTCTTCTTCGATCAGGGGATAGGTTCCAGGTCGGCAGCCTAGGCTAGCAGGGTGGATGTCGTTTGAGTTTCTGTTTGTGTTTCATCCGTAGTCGGATGATGCTCTTATGTATGATGATGTTGTATTCGTGTGGCATTGTATGCCTTATGTATGTATCCCCATCTATTATGTAATGTTGATGTAATGATATCCACCTTGCGAAAGCGTCTCAATATGCGGGTCTATCCTTGGTGGGACCTTCGAGTTCCTTATGGATAGGGTCGCATATTGGGCGTGACATCAACTTTGACCAGTTTGGCTTGGTAATCCTACAGACAGTCAGGCTCTGATACCAAAGCTGTCAGGACCCTGACTCAAAGCCACACCGATCTAGCATGTAACACCTCATATCACTTTGCGGCCTCACGCACGGTATTCCCATGGGTGTCGCCTCACCTTGCCCGGAAACGTTTGCGCCTTTTGGCACACGTATATGACAGTGTCGCTAGCATCCATATGACAAGGAGCCCGGGATGACATGGCTAGTCATGAACCCAAAGTGGCACTAACTTACAGGGACAGGCATACATGATCCAAAGACGAACGTGTCGGTCATCAGTGAGTGAACCCGGGCTATAGCAACTGGGCTAGCAGGACTCCGGTAAACCGGGCTGTAGCAGGCTAACAGGACTCCGGAAGACACCGCGTGACATTTCCCCAAAGGGACAGACACAGGAATGAAGAAGGACACATGCCGGCCAACCTAAGTGTTCCGGAGCAGTAGAAAGCTACCAAGGCTCAGTGGAAGCACTAGGAGACATTTCCCGGTAAGAGAGGCTACCAAGGATAAACAACTAGATAGTCAGATCCCACACATACCAAGCATTTCAATCACATACACACAATATCCTCGATATGTGCAAATACAACATGGCATCACAACATTACTCTACAACTCAAGTATTTTATTCAATAGGCTCCGAGGAGCGAGATATTACAAACATGGGTCTCTCAACCCAGCATTCAGAGCATACAAGTCAAAGCACAAACGGAAGCTTAACATGTCTGAGTACAGACATCTACAAATGAAAAAGGCTAAGAAGCCTGACTATCTACCAGATCCTGCCGAGGGCACAAGATCGTAGCTGAGGTAACAAGCTAAACGTCGAAGTCCACGTGAAACTACTAGTGAGACTGAAGTCTCTCTGCAAAACGTAAAATAGGCAAACGTGAGTACAAATGTACCCAGCAAGGCTTACATCAGAACTAACTACATATGCATCATTTTCAACAAAGGGGATGGTGGGGTTTAACTGCAACAAGCCAGCTTTGACTCGGTGGCTATCCTGAACTACGACTGCAAGTAACTCTTTTGAGGTGGCGCACACGAGTCCACATATTCACCATATCAATACACCACTATGGATCCGCTCCCGTCTCCCTACGTGAACGCCATCCATAGCACTCACGCTTATCTTTTGCATTTTGACGTATCCACATTCACTTGTCTATGAACTATTATAGGCAACCCAGAAGTCCTTTACCACAGACGCGGCTATTCGAATAGATTATTATAACCCTGCAGGGGCGTACTTCTTCATACATGTTTCCACCACTTAGCGTCTGCACACGACATGTGCTCGGCAGACTTCAAGCGAAAGCCGACGTGGGTGTAGACCACGACCTACCTAAACAGTCAAGTCTCTAGTCCAGGTTTATCACCTATTCAGGTTCCATCCGCAGGGAGTCCGGCCGAGGTTTCCACATACGGCCCCGAATGATGTGTACAGGGTTCCGCGACACCAAACGAGCGCCCGGTTTACCTGGCCACGTGCCTACCGCATCACAGCCCACCCCTCCGGTCAGTGCTGCGCACGGCCTCCAGCATACTACAAACACCAGAAACTACTTGCAACTCCTGGACAGAGGACAAGGGTGATTAAGAAGTCGAGCGGGGTCATATTTGAGGGCCCAATGCATGGTAGTAGCTGTTTCATGGATCACAAACACAGAACTCAGTTCCTGAGGACGGCTTCAATGAGACAACCCACCATGTACTCCTACATGGCCTCTCACCGATACCTTTACCAAATCGTGTTCACACACTTAGCTCTCAACAGTAGGACATGTTCACACACCTCTGATTCATCCCCGGTGAATCAGACCTGACACAACTCTAAGCAATAGCAGGCATGACAAAACAAGCATGAATGAGTAGGCACATCAGGGCTCAAACAACTCCTACTCATGCTAGTGGGTTTCATCTATTTACTATGGCAATGACAGGTCATGTAGAGGATAAAGGGGTTTATCTACCGCAGCAAGTAACAGATGAATCGTTGTTGTCCTAATGCAGTAAAAGAGAGCAGGAGCGAGAGAGTAGGATTGTATCGAAATGAACAAGGGGGTTTTGCTTGCCTGGCACTTCTGAAGATAGTATAGTTCTTCATCGGTGTCATCGAACTCATCGTCGGAACCACGTCTATCGAGAGGGGACAAACACCGGCAACAAGGAAGATACACAATCAATGCAATGCACAATATGATGCATGATCATGACATGTCAAAATGCTGTGATTTGAGCTAATGCAACTAGCAGCAGATTAAATGGAGTTGGATTGAATCCAAGATTCAAATTCAAACTCCATATATGACATTCAAATGCCATTAATTCAAATTGTTGTATACAACAGCTTTAGCTTGTTCTAACATGCATGAAAATGGTATAGCTGGATAGATTGGATTTTTCTGATCACTTTTCATATATAATTTGTTTCATTTGGAGTTATGGTTGAATTTCTATGAATTTTAGAAGTTTTGGGCATTTTCTGGAATTTTTTGAATTATTTTAAATCCAGAAAATTGTTAACTACGTCAGCATTACGTCATGCTGACCTCAGCAGGTCAACAGGAGCGGTCCAGGTCAAACCTGACCAGTGGGGTCCACTGGTTAGTGACCCAGTGTTGTTCAGTGTCAATGGCAGGTGGGTCCGGGTCGATAGACACGTCAGCACGGTCAACTCTGACTGGTGGGTCCCGCGTGATTATAAACTAATCTAAACAGAAATAAAACCTAGATTATTTAGGGCGCGGGGCCCAGGTGTCAGTGAGCTAGGTGGGTTAGTTAGGGCGTCATTAGTGGCTAATGACAGTGCCACATCGGCTTCGCCGGAGTTCTGCCGGCGGCGACCAAAACTGTGGCTGAGGCACACTGCAACGGCTCGGGTTTTGCCTACAGGTCGTGGTTTGAGCCGCGGTTGGTCTCTACGAGAAGCTGGCATCGCGACGCGTCCTACGATGGTCTCAGGGAGGCCCGAGGTGGGCGGTAGCAACGATGACGACATCAGCAGCGGCGACCGGAGCTCGGACGTCGAGCGGGACGAGGCTATAGGGCACTAGTGGCTAGACAAAGGGGTTCTATGAACTCCTGGGGGCTCCAGGAGCACAACCATGTGGCAGGTTTGAGCAGAGGAGCTCGCGAGTGCAAGGCTCGCCGGCCATGGCGGACGGCGGCCTCGGGTGATCTTGGGGCGGCGACTAGAGGGCGGGGGCAAGCAGGGGAATAGAGGGGAAACGGTCAGTAGCTCACCGCAGTTCTAATGAGACAGGCGTCAAGCTCAGGTATGCAGGGATGACGGAGAACGACGGGCGAAGTCCGGTGGCAGATGCGGCAGTGATGACCTCGGAGGCGTCATCACAGGGCGTCCGGCGGTGTGTCCTTCGGCTTGGTGAGGCGGTGATCTACGGCAGACCAGTGGGACACGGCAACGGGGCTCGGCGTGGGCAGTAGCTACGGTGACGGCGAGCGGCACTCGGGCAGTGCAGGGGAGAGAACCAGAGGAGGGGATGGGGACGAGGCAGTGAGCGAGGGGGTTCCAGGGGGTGCGTGGCGACGAGGAGGAACTCATCCACGCGTCCAGCGGCTCGGCGGCAAGCAGGTGACAGTGTGGAAAGCTCGGGCACGCCGGCGCTCACCTCTCTGCCTGCCTGGCGAGACGAAGCAGCTGACTGGCCATGGGCCAGCACTGTGCTGGGCCGGCCAGTGGGCTGCCAGGTGGGCTGCGCCAGGTAAGTCCAGTTTCCTTTTATTTCCATTTTCTTTTATTTCTGCAAGTTTGTGGCTTTAATAAAATACTAAAGCCTTTTGTAAAATCCTGAAATAATTTGTGTACACTTTTTGAATTATTTCAGTGGCCCACATTTAGTTTCAGAATTATTTGAGCATTTAAAATTGTTATAGCAAGTAAATGCTCAAATTCAAATACTCTAAGATTTAATTCAAAAATCCAGAAATGTCCAAGAATTATGTGCATAATTTTTGGCAGAGGTTTTCACCTTTATCAAAAATCATGAACTTTTCTAAGGAGCATTTTGGGTTTATTGAAAATATTTTTAATTGAACCTAGTTGAATTCATTAGGTGCTAGGGTTTGAACATCCCCAATTCAAATTCTTTTGAATTTAGACATGACGCATGGATGCAGATGCAACTATTTCACCCAGGTATTCTAGGGCTGTGACAATAGAAACCAAACAGGTGGCATTCACACAAAGCAAATCTAAACTAAGTTGATGACATATAAGATGTATAATGTAAGCAATGCAAGGCACCATATGCATGATATGACCAACATCAGCATGCCAGGTTAGAGCAAACACCTCAGGTGGTAAGCAGGCGTGGTCGGCTCCTTCTGAATCTCCATCTGAACAATTATCTCCCTCTGGAATATAATATGGAAATGCAGGAGGGGGGGGGGGGCACTTCGCCCACCATGGAGCGGCGTCTGCATGACATTATATTCCCACGCAACGGTCTTCTCCTTTTCTCTACATGTTCAGTATGATTGTGTACAATATCTGACATGCATAATAAAAAATAGTTAGATTTTGTAAGGCCTAAGGGGTGAATGCAAAAATCAAGACTGATGGTAGCAAACGAGTGGATGGGTCCAAAACTAATGATAGCAGGTAGATTATAGCTTCAGTTTAAAAAGATAGACAATGGATCATCTATTGTTTGTTGCCCACCCAACATGAACCACATAGAAGACCCCAGATGAACAAGATAGTAGACAGATACTATTTGTTGCTGGCTCGATATGAGACCCATGGGCAATTCAAAACTCAAGCTTGAACGATAAAGTAGCAGGTAATAATAACCGATGTATAACTTAAGCAAACACGAAAGACTGCGACCTCTCTTCCGAAACTGTGTAGTCCTCAGGTTCATCTGCTCAGTCAATGATGGTAATGCAGTTGGCGTGGCTGCCGGCAACGGGGAAGATGATCTGAGGCGGCGAAAGAAAGTCTGCAGGGGGGATCTCTGCTGCAGTGAACGCTTCTGTCGATGGTGCACCTCAGGTGGGGTGGATGATGGCACGGCAGGAGCAGGACATAACACACAGATTTTTCTTTGACGCCTATCTGAAAATGAAGTAAATCTGTAAGGGCTCCTTAGAATTGGAGGATTCTATAAACGCAGGGACAGGAAAAACACAGGAATAGGATAGGAATGCACATGCAAAACAGAGCATTTGGAAACATAGGATTTCAGTCAACCTGGGTGTTTGGCTCACATGAATTGGAAGAACACAGGAATGGAGAAACATGGTCAAATTAAAGTCAAACCACGTGACAATGAAAAAATAAGAATCTTATTATGCCAGTAATGCAATTAGTTCTATTCTTCGTGCATATTAATTTGAAAAGGACGTCCAAGTGAATAAAATTCCTACGTTTTTTCTTCGAAAGAGACACGAAAGGAAAAAATCCTCCAGTTTTGCTTTGCTCCACTCCTTCTAAAAGATTTGCACGAATAGTAGTTCCATAGCAAAGGATCCCTGAGGGATCGACATGAATGCAGAGTAACAAAGTGATGCGACAAGTGTACAACCTCTTTTCCATAGCCTTGTGGACCTCAGCATCATTGGGTTGGACGTGGAGGATGGTGATGATGCTGGTGTGACTTTTGGAGGCGGGGAAGAAGATCCGAGGCCTCTGGAAACAGCGTCGAGCGTACTGCTCCGCTGTGATGGACGGTTCCTTTGTTGGAGCAGCTCCGCTAAGGTGTATGGCGCTGAGGCTGAAGCAGGATGAGACAGACAACGTTAATCTGAAGTGGGGCCCTAATATCATCTGCAATAGATGATGTAAAATACATCAACAAAAAGTGCTAGATGTAAAACGCATCAGCCGCGCCACGGCCGCTCTGACAGATGTTGTAAGTACTGTTCACTCTAAACTTAACTGAAGAAAATGAACTTTACAGTTGAAACTGAATTTTACTATCGAAACTGATTGAACTAGTAACAGAGCATTGCAATAGATGTTTAGGGCGTTCGAGCACTAGTAGCAGAGAAGCAGTGATCTAAATCAGCAGACGCTCGAGCAGGGAACGCACTAGCAGAGAGCAAGTCGTGCAGTAGCACCGCGAGCGAGTGCTGAAGCAGCAACTCTTGTAGCTGCCGGAGGTCGTGTAGCAGCAACAGCAGCGCAAGCGAGAGCAAGAGCAGAGCAGCAGCATGAACGAAAGCAAGAGCAGTGCAGCAGCAACAGCAGCGCAAGCGAGAGCAAGAGCAGAGCAGCAGCATGAACGAAAGCAAGAGCAGAGCAGCAGCATGAACAAAAGCAGAGCAGCGCAACCGACAGCAAGAACAGAGCCACAGCGCGAGCGAGAGCCGGAGCAGCTGCAGCTAGTGCCGTTGTGGAAGTCGCCGCCGAGGAAGCAATGACATGGGGGAGAGACGTCGTGGATGATGTGGTCGGCGACGGCGCCATCGATGGAGACCCGCCATGTCTGCTTGGTATCGAACACCGGCATCCCGTGAGATCAAATAAAAGATAAAATGCAGCGATGAGAGCAGAACCTCCTTGGTGGCGCCGAGTTGGCCCTGACTTCATCGAAGGAATTGGTGAGGGTGCCGCGGTTTCGGTGGGGCAGGTCAAGATGATGCTGTGGGGATTGAGGTGGTGCGATAGACGAGGCGAACGTCGAGGCAGCTCCTTGGAGGTGGAGGATGGGACGGCAGATCCGGTGCGGTGGACGAGGGACGGCGAGCTGTTGCGGTGGATGACGTAGTTGGGGAAGAGTCTCCGGCTGGGCGGCGGTCGGGAGGCCGACGGAGGAGTGTGGGGTTTCGCGGGTTTTGGCGGCCTTGGTGTACGAATGGGGGCGCGAAGGGGGAGGGGGAGCCAAGCTTAGGGACGCGCTTGTCCGAAATGTAGGGTAAGTTACCGGCGTACCCCCACCGGTTTTCACACCACGATGTGGAGCTTCATTTCCGGCTGAGGGGTAGAAGGGGGATTTCGCGTGTCTGGGCTGCGGGACCGATTTCGGATGAGGAGGGAGTTCTCGCGCGCGTCCAAATTTCGGGATAACAAGGCACGGCGCGGGTTGAATAGCCGGGAGTTTCAAAGCAGGTGAGACAAAAGATACTCGAGCTTGAAAATTTCGGGATAACAAGGTGTGGATTCCTTGTTCGGCAGAACAAATTTAACGTGTAAAAAAACAATTCGTACAAGAGACAAGAGAGTCATGTCCCCTTTTACTATATTGCTATATATGCCATTGAAAAATCTACAAGAAAAATGTAAAAAAATTGGGAGAACAAGATTACCCTGCACAGTACCAAATCAATTCGCACTTCCCTCAACAGCAACAAAAAACAAATCAATTCCAACCAAAGAAAGAGTAATGTCCCTTTTTATATGATTACAAATGCCAGGATCTCGAATTTCAATTTTTGAATCCACGTTATGTTGAATTCGAATATATCGTTAGGTGACCTTGCGATTTATAATTGATGTAGTCGTACATTTTGATCTTCCATCATATATGAACATTTTACTCCACCATGTGAACATATATATTGTCGTCTACCATATGGACTAAATTTGAATTTCCTTATTTGAATACGATTGTTGTCAAGTTATACAATAATTTAAATATTATCTTGATAACAAAAAACATGCATATAGCAGTAATCATATTTCACTATGAACTACATGTACCATATCATCTCCAATTCAAATATTTGTATCCATTTTATGTTGAATTCAAATCATACTACATTATTGGTCTAGGTAGCGAGATGTTTAGGATAATCTAAACCTTGTTTTCATATTTATAATTTTTGGCTGAATTGGGACAAGTTTTGGTATAAGCTTCTTGCAAAACCGGAGATTCTCTCAACAAGCCTCATGGTTCCGAGAGGGAACGTCTCACTTGTGTGTGCGAAACGATATACGCTGCCTCCCCCCTGATTTTCTTTATAGAGGCAACATTGAACTATATGAGTGCCCTATTAAATTCTGGAATTATTTTGGGTTCATTTGGCCTTTTATACATTAATTGAGTTTCTGGACTTTTAATGTGCATAATTCAAATATGAATTGCATGCACATGCTCTGGTGCACCAAAGTGGGTTGAAAAATAACATGTGTGTCCTTGGTTGAATTTCTAGGTCCCATGGAAGAAATGAGAATGAAATTCAAACATCTGGGCGTCATGAATCGGTCGATAACATCGAGAAACTTAGATTTTAAATTCATGTAAATCCAAAACTCGCCTGGAAATCGTGAAACTTGGCATGGTGTCATGTCATGGCACTAACATGTTGTGGTAAAAAATTGGGCCAATTTGGAAGCTCATGGTTCTAAGAGGGAATGTGCCACCTTTGAGTGTGAAACGATATACGCTGCGCCCCTTGAGTTTCTTAACAAAGGCAACATAGAACTACATGAGTGCCCTGTTAAATTTTGGAATTATGCCGGGTTCGTTTGTCGTTTTTATACATTAATTGAGTTTCTGGTCATTTAATGTGCATAAGTCAAATCTGAACTACAAGCACATGCTCTCGTGCACCAAAGTTGGTTGAAAAATCACATTTGTGTCCTCGGGTGAATTTCTAGGTCCCATGCAAGAAATGAGAATAAAATAAAAACATCTGGGCATCGTGGCTCGTCCGAGAACATTGAGAAACTTGGTTTTAAAATTCTTGTAAATCCAAAACACGTCTGAAAATCATGAAACTTGGCATGGGTGTCATGTCATGGTACTACCATGGTGTGGTAAAAAAATAGGCCGAATAGGAACAGATTTTGGTATAAGCTTCTTGCAAACCGAAGCTTCTCTCAAGAAGGCTCGTGGTTCTGAGAGGGAATGTGCCACCTTTGACTGTGAAACGATATACGCTGTCCCCCTTGAGTTTATTTACAAAGGCAACATAGAATTACATGAGTGCCCTGTTGAATTTTGGAATTATTCCGGCTTCATTTGGCCTCATTTACACATTAGTTGAGTGTTTGTCATTTAATGTGCATGTCAGGACCCCGACTCGATGTCACATCGATCTAGCCGGTAACACCTCATATCACTTTGCGGCCTCACGCACGGTATCCCCACGGGTGTCGCCTTACCTTTGCCCGGGACCGTTTGCGCCTTTTGGCTCACGTATATGATAGTGTTGCTAGCATCCATATGATAAGGAGCCCGGGCTGACATGACTAGTTGTAAACCCAAAGTGGCACAGACTTACAGGGACAGGCATCCATGACCCAGCTTCGAACGTGTCGGTCATCAGCAAGTGGGTCCGGGCTGTAGCACTGGGCTAGCAGGACTCCGGTAAACCGGGCTGTAGCGGGCTAACAGGACTCCGGTACTCAAAGCGTGACATTTCCCCGAAGGGACAGACACAGGAACGAAGAAGGACACATGCCGGCCAGCCTAAGTGTTCCAGAGCAGTAGCAAGCTACCATGGCTCAGCGGTAACACTAGGAGACATTTCCCGGTAAGAGAGGCTACTAAAGATAAACAACTAGATAGTCAGATCCCACACATACCAAGCATTTCAATCATACACACAATATGCTCGATATGTGCAAATACAACGAAGCATCACAACATGACTCTACGACACAAGTACTTTATTTAAGGCTCAGGGAGCCATACATAACATACACAAAGGTACGGGTCTCACGACCCAACATTCAAGTCATACAGTCATACAAACCAGCAGCGGAAGTAACTTGTCTGAGTACAGACAACTAGTAAAATAAAAGAGGCTTGGAAAGCCTAGCTATACTACATGGTCCTTCACAAGCTCAGGATCACCACCTGGGCCGTTAGCCTACTCGTTGATGTCAACGTCTACATAGAACCCATCAGAAGGGGTTGCAGCGTCTTCTGTAAAAAATGTAAATTATAGCAACATGAGTACAAAGGTACTCAGCAAGACTTACATCAGATCCTACATACATGCATAGTATCAAGAAGGGTTGGTGGAGTTATTGCAGCAAGCCAGCTTTGACTCGTGGCTAGACTATCCTACGATACTCCAACTTGAATTGGTTTTGCGCACACGAGTCCACTACTCACCAATTCAATACGCTACCGAGGATCCGCCTCCGTCTTCCTACGGAAGAGCCATCCTCGGCACTCACACTTATCTTGAGGCTTTTAGTAGTTTCCATTTACTTGTCTATGAACTGTATAGGCAACCAAGTAGTCCTTTACCGCGGACGCGGCTATTCGAATAGATTATGATAACCCTGCAGGGGTGTACTTCTTCATACATGTTTCCACCACTTAGCGTCTGCACACGACATGTGCTCGGCAGACTTCAAGCGAAAGCCGACGTGGGTGTAGACCACGACCTACCTAAACACTTAAGCCTCTAGTCTACGTTTATCGCCTATCCAGGTTCCATCCGTAGGGAGTCCGGCCGAGGTTTCCCATACGGCCCCGAACGATGTGAACAGGGTTCCCGAGATACCTAACGGGTATTCGGTACACCCGGCCACGTACCTACCGCATCACAGCCCACCCCTACGGTCAGCGCTGTCCACGGCCTCCAGTAGACTACAAACACCAGAAACTACTTGCAACTCCTGGACAGAGAGCTAGGGTGAATAAGAAGTCGAGCGGGGTCATATTTCAGGGCCCAATGCATGGTGGTAGCTGTATCTTAAATCACACATACAGATCTCAGTGCTTAAGGTCGGCTTCAATGAAACAACCCACCATGTACTCCTACATGGCCTCTCATCGATACCTTTACCAAATCGTGTTCACCACACCACTCTCATTACCGACATAATCATTTCACTCTAGCCCATCACCCAGATGAACCAGACCTGACACGACTCTAAGCATAGCAGGCATAGCAAGGTAGGAACAACACATACATATGGCTCACTCAACTCCTACACATGCTAGTGGGTTTCATCTAGTTACTGTGGCAATGACAGGTCATGCAGAGGAAATGGGTTCAACTACCGTAGCACACAGCAGTTTGAAACGCGTTGTCTTAATGCAGTAAAAGAGAGCAGGAGCGAGAACATGGGATTGTATCGATATGATCAAATGGTTGGTTGCCTGCCTGATGGTTCGATGCACTGATACGGTTCTTCGTTAGGGTAATCACGGTACTCCTCGGAGGCAGAACCTGTCGCAAAGGACACCGATACACAACCATCACCAAACAATGTGCAACAATATGATGCATGCATGAAACATGGCAATATGAGTGTGTTGGGCTAATGCAACTAAAACCAGAAGGGTTTGAACAAATTTGAATCAAAGATTCAAATTTCAAACTCAAACATGGCCTTTTAAAGTGCTTTTCCTTATTCTGCTTAAAACATCAATTTAACTTGTTTGATCATGCATGAAAATAGTACAGATGGATAGATTGGATTTTTCTGATCATTTTTCATATATAATTTGTCCAATTTGGAGTTACAGAATAAAAGTTATGAATTTTTGAAGTTTAAATAATATTCTGGAATTTCCTGATTTAAATTAAATCCAGAAATATATATATTGCGCAAGCATGACGTCAGCATGACGTCAGTGGTCAACTGCGGCTGGCTGGGGTCAAACCTGACGTGTGGGGGCCACACGTCAGTGACAGGGGGGTTTAACAGGGTTAAAATAATCCTAATTAGGAATTAGTGGCGCTGGGGCCCACTGGTCAGTGTGAGGGGGGGTAGTTAGTTTAACTAATTCGGTTAGTGCTAATCCTAATTAGCTACAGGGCTGGGCCCACCTGTCAGGGACACAGGGGGGGGTCCTGCCGTGGTCAAGGTGGGTCAAACCCACCGGCGACATGACGCCGGCGAGGCCCGAGACGGCGGCGCGATGCGGAAACGCGCTACAGAGCACGGGCGAGGCCGTGCTTGGGCTCGTTGGAGAGCCCTTGCTCCCGCACGTCGAACGGTGGTGGTGGCCGTGCCTGTGGTGGCCGGTACCGACGACGGCGAGCTCGTGAGCGGCGGCCGGAGTTCGGGTGCGGTCGGAATCGGCGTTGCAGGGCGTTAGGGGAGGTGTTGGTGCGTGCTACGTGCTCCTGGTGAGGTGTGGAGCATGATGGTGTGCTCGGCTTCGAGCTACAACGGCTCCAGCCACGGCGGCGACGAGGCACGGCGGCGGCGAGCTTCGGAGCTCAAGGGGGCGGCAGCTACAGGATGCTAGGGACGACGGGGCAAGGGGGAATCGGGTCAGTGGCTCACCGCGGAGCTGCAGGGATGGTTAGCGGGCTCGGGGACGTCCGGTAGCTCTCGATTCGACGGCGACGATCTCCGGTGGCCGAGGAGGGGAACGGCGACGTGGGCGGCGATGCAGGGCTTCCGGAGACCCGTGGATCGGTGGGGAGGAAGAGGGGGTCGAGGCGGAGCTCCTGAGCTCAGCGGAGGGGCGAGGGGTGGCCGGTGACGGCTGCTATGGCGAACGGCGGTGATGGTGGTGTTCGGCTGTGAGAGAGAGAGCGAGGGAGAGGAGAGGAAGAACCGAGGGAGAGTGAGAGAGAGCAGGGGGGAGGGCGTGGCCTCGTCCGGGGCATCGAGACGAGGAGGGGAGGGCAGGCACGCAGGCGAGCAGGTGGCGTGGCGCGGTGGCGCGCGCGCGCGCCGGCCACACTCCCCTCCCTCTGTCGAGGACGAAGACGACGGAGGAGGGAGGCGGGCTGGGCCGCCTGCTGGCTGGGCCGGCCAGCTGGCTGGGCTGCACAGGGAGGAGCCCAGGTAAGCTCCTCCTTTTATTTATTTTCCTTTTCTAATTTCTGACATTTGTTTTGATTTAAATAAATTATTAAATCATTTATTTACCTTATGCCAATTTTTGCAGGAGCTAGATATATTATTCCAGAGCTCCTTTATAATTGGCATAATATTTGGACATATATTAATATATATAACTAATATATTTCGAATGCAAATATTTATGCATTAATTCCAAATGCCCAAAATAAATACCTATGAGCTCTTAAAAATATTGGTTTGATTTTTATCTCTGTCCAATATTTTCAGAGAGCAACATGAGCATTTTCTTGGACCTTTTTGGAGAAATTTTTATTTGGATCATTTTCAAAAATGATTCTGAGGGTTTCACAAATCCCCAATTCAAATTAAATGGAATATTAAACATGATGCACACACTCTGATGCATGACCAGCTAGGGTGTGACAGTGCATAATTCAATTTTGAACTACAAGCACATGCTCCCATGCACCAAAGTTGGTTGGAAAATGACATTTGTGTCCTCGGGTGAATTTCTAGGTCCCATGCAAAAAATGAGAATCAAATTCAAACATCTGGGCATCGTGGCTCGGTCGAGAACATTGAGAAACTTGGTTTTAAAATCATGAAACTTGACATGGTGTCATGTCATGGTAGTACCGTGCCATGGTAAAAAAAATTGGCCAAATAGGAACAAATTTTGGTATAAGCTTCTTTGAAATCGGAGCTTCTCTCAGGAAGGCTCGTGGTTCTAGGAGGGAACGTGTCACCTTTGTGTGCATAATTCAAATTTGAAATACAAGCACATGTTCCAGTGCACCAAAGTTGGTTGAAAAATCACATGTGTGTCCTTGGGTAAATTTCTAGGTTCCATGCAAGAAATGGGAATAAAATTCAAAATTCTGGGCGTCGTGGCTGGGTTGGAAACATTGAGAAACTTAGTTTTTTAATTCTTGTAAATCCAAAACACGCATGAAAATAATGAAACTTGGCTTGGTGCCATGACATGGCACAACATGCTGTGGTAATTTTGTAGTCCGATTTGCGAAGGCGCACACATTAACAATCACCAAAGTCATTTTGGAACAAGTGGTGTCATGTTACAATTGGAAACACAAGTATTATTGAAACCGTGGGCGTTCTACTTACTAGTACCATTTACGTGCCGCCACGCGTCCCCATTTTTTATTAGCTAGGAGGTGCCGTGCAGGGTAGCTATTTGAGTATGAGAGGCGTGCGATCAGACCCCTGCGCGTGCTTATCAGGAGGAGAGCCCTTTGACCTCCATTTGTCGTCCACCTCTCTCCCAAGGTCTCCATTAATGGCGCCTGAGCCTCTGTTTAATGGCGTGGCTATGTCTCACTCGACTGAGATTTAAGAGAGAAAAAAAATCTGAAAGCACGGATCTTGATGTAAGATCCGACGGACCTATATAGCATCTACTGTGACTTATAGCAAGACTGATGAATATATGAGGACGATTAATTGTCTTACATAATTAGAAAGATAATTAAAAAATCCACATGCGGCCATGCCCGAAATACATTAGGGCAAAAGAAGAAGGAAGACAAGGATCTGGCTCGCTGATCTCTACCTTCTTGATGCTTTGCTGCAGGCCGCAGGAACTAGTCTCAGCGGCGAGCGGTGATGAGCTCTTTCGTGTCCTCAAGACGCTGCTTGAGAACATCAACGGATTCCTCCACCAGCCTTTGGCGCTCGTTGCGGAGCATGTCATTCTCGTTAATAAGTTTCTTAACGATGACGCTGGTCCTCTTCAACAAGGCACTGGTCTCCTCCTGCTGGTCTGCACTTCGGACGATCTTCTCCCTCAGCAGGTTGCGCTCGGCCTGGAGCCTCTCATTGCCCTTCCTTAGTTGTCAGATGACGTCGGTAGACTGTTCAAACGAGGCTTTCATGTCATCCTACAACCTCGCCCAGCAGGAGATCTGATCCACCTAGCTATGGACGATTGCATGCATGCGCCTGTAACAGTCATCGCCTACCCGCGAGAAATTTTCCCAGGCCGTCACGGCGCGGCGGGACATCTCTGCTGCATTTGCGGCGCGGCGGGACATCTCTGCTACTTCCGCGGCGCGACCGGACCAGTTTGCTGCATCGACGGGGCGGCGGGACCTCCATGCTGCTTCAGCGGCGCGACGGGACCTCTGTGCTGCTACTTCCGCGCGACGGGACATGTCGGCTGCTCTCGCAGCAAGGCGGGGCATCTCTCATGCTTCCGCTTCCATGCTCGCCTCTCCCTGGTGGTAATCTCTCAACCCAGAACTCACGCTGGCCATGGCAGACGCAAGGGAAGGATCCTGAATGACTTGTTTGTTTTTGTGGATGAGAAGTTGAGGAGGAATGTGCAGTCATCTTGGCATACTAGTATTTATAACCGAGTACTAATACGCTCCTAAGTGGGAAACCGTTTAGGTTGTGATCGGTGTGAACAGGTTTGCAATTCAATATAGTGTGGTACTAATACGCTCCTAAGTGGGAAACCATTTAGGTTGTGATCGGTGTGAACAGGTTTGCAATTCAATATAGCGTGGAGTAATTTGGAATGTGACAAGACGCAAGCTCAAAATTTATTGACGGTTCTAGTTTCGAAGTGCAGCACTATTCCCGGATGGAGTAGTTCTTTTTCTACTCCTTTCCGGTTTTATAGGGCTTATCTCAAAATTTTGGGTTTTCCATTTTATAAGGCTCAATTTGGTCGTTCCCCATCACATGTTCATATTCCAAGGTGCATTAAATCATTGCAAGCAAGTATTAAGAGAAAATTGGCCAATGCATGTACTTTATGCATGCATGCATTGCGATTAATGCATTGATAAACATATTTTTTTGTGAAAAACAAGAGCATTAATTAGGTCCTTTTGCAAACTACAAAAAATATTCCACCAGTCACCATCTTGGTTGGTGAGATTTTTGAATTAAGCCCTATAAACCGGAAATGAGGGAGTACTGCTGTGTACATGCAATAACTGGCATTGTCGTATACATATCTTACGGTTAATGGGGCGTTCGACAGGAATAGCCGCGTGGCGAGCTCTAGGCTAGTCTTTTTTTCAGACGCATTAAACCTATCTCTCGGGACTTCTCGCATGCACCATCGTACCACCCACAAAACTTGTACTATGAGTTTAGTACGTTATACAGGAAGAGAAGAGGTGCACGCACGCACTCGTCCTCTCACACCCGCATCTGTTTTTTCTCGAAAAGGAGGATGATGACCCCCGGCCTCTGCATCTGGGAGTCACACACGCATCTGTAGCTACGAATTGTAGTGTTCTCAACCATCCGATTGGCTCTATCATGGATGTACCTATATACTAAAACATGTCTAGATACATCTATATTTTGACAAATGGAAGGCATGTATTGTGGAACGGAGGGAGTGCTTGTCATCAAAATGGATAAAAAGGGACGTATCTAGAACTAAAATACGTCTACATACATCTCCTTTTATCCATTTTGATGACAAGTAGTACTTCTTACCCAAAGGAACTTTATATCCAACAGACACAAAATATCCGTTCGACTGTTGGAAATTACTGATCTGATGTCGAAGTAATTGCTGCATCGCCACCAAAACCCACCATTTCTTAAGCTAAAGTAGACCGAGGTAATCCCTATATTAGCATATTAATAAGATAAACAGAAGGCACTATAGAAACATTTAGGACGTGAGCTTGTCAATCTGAATGTGGAGGGAACTGATAGAAACCCCTTAATACAATGTTCGTTTTTCATAAATGTCATAAGGTAGGTAGACCCGGTCTTGCACTCGTCCGGTTAAGTGGCACATTGTGCTAAGTGCTCGAACCGTTGGCTGATCTCAGCTGTATCGCCTCATACAAATTAGTTAAGCGAGAAAACAAACGGCTACATAGGAGCTCTATGGTGGACCACCAGCAGGAAGATCGAATGGCTTAGCGCAAGCTTAGCCCCGGCCAGCAGCTTGGGAGGAACTGTGAAGAAGGTCAGCTCCTGCACGTCGACGTCGGCGGGATCCTTGCTACTTGTCACCTCCATTTCCACCTTGACAGCGGCGGTCGTGCCTTTGGGCTCCCCTGGCAGGCTGTTCACCCATAGCTTGGCCACGTAGTGCGGCAGTGGGGACGCACCCGCTCTGATGCAGACGACCGACACGGCGATAGGCGCGCTGATGTCGAGCATGCCGCCGACCAAGAAAAACATGCGGCCGTCCTCCTCCGCGAACAGCAAGAGTCGTGGCTCCGACAGTGGCACTTGCAGCTGGAGCACCTTGCCGTATTGGATCCTGTACACGGGCAAGGGATGCGCGGTGCTGATGTGGTGGTAGAGCGCCAGAGGCGGGCCTTCGTAGCCGCAGACGGGCATGAGGCATTTGCAGGGCACAAGTGGACACATGCTCTTGTGATCGGCGAGCTTGTGGTAAGTGACGTAGAGCCCACAACCTTCGTGCGGGCACTCCACCCTCACCGACGAAAGGAAGGAGTCCACCGCCGTGTTCCGCATGTTGAAGTCACCGCCGCTCTCGCACTTCTATCACTGCCGCTGGTTCCCAGGTTGCTCGACGCGGTAGTCCACGCAGGCCAGGTGCCCTCCCTTGCACTGCAGAAATCAATCAAACAGTACATCAATCAAGAAACCTGCACCTTGCTCAATCAGTTGAATGGATGAGGTGTATTCGAACCTCATACACTGGAGGCGTCAAGGGGCGGAGGCACAAGGTGCAGTGGAGCACGGTGAGGTCCATCGAGACCTTAGAGAGCTCCATCGTCGGGTCCTGTTCGGTCTGCATGTTCTCGCCCTCCTCGTGCACAACCATCTCTTGACTTGGGCTGGGGCATTACAAAGCTTTACCATCACATATTTTATACTACTTCAAGGTGCGTTAAATCAACACATGCAAGTATCAAAAGGATATTCACGACATGCATGCATGCATTGTAATTAATGCATCAGTAAATGCAAATTATTGAAATATATCGAGTGCAGTGCTTTGATGTGTCGCGTCAACTCGTACATCAACAAGAAGTTTGATTATCCTCTCCCTCGCGGACTTAACTGCACCTGCCTTTGGCTGTATGACAGGTTGGCCACACACCTGTCGTGCCCACCTGTCATACACGCAAAGGCAGGAGCGTCCCTCCCTCGCCCATGAGCGTGGTGGCTGGCAAGACTAGGAGAAGCTTTCGCTACACGCTCTCCCTCCTGCACGCGGTGGACATCCAGCAGTTCAATTGGTGTCAGATGGCCAGAAGCGTACTGTAGTACTCTTCCAGTGCAGTAGTACTACATCATTGTTCGACTTCCCAAAGAGGCGAAGAGCCAAGCGCAGCCCGGACGCTCGCGTGGCAGTTTTATGTGTAGAGTAGTCTAGGATAGCGTGTACCGTGCCTGTAAGCTTAAAATCGTTGGGGTCGGCTCCATGCTATGTGGTCGTCTCGAAGTTTTTAAAAAATAAATTAAAATAATCTTCTGGCCCTACCTGTCACCCTGGTGATTGTAGTTTGCACGCTCATCCGGTCAAGACAGGAATATATATTTTAATTTGTTTTTTTCGAAAAGGGGGGACTCCCCGGCCTCTGCATCAGAATGATGCATACGGCCACATATATTTTAATTTGTGGTGGGTAAATGTTAGAGGTTGCAGCAAATATATTGTACATTGCAGGTCTTTCAGCCAAGTTTAGAGGCAAGCCTGTGGGGCCAAGGCTATGATGTGTTGCGTCAACTCGTACAACGAGGAGAAGCTTGATTTTACTACTACACGCCTTCTCCCTCGCCCATGCACGCGGTTGCTCGCAAACTAGGATAGGCTTTTTCTTAGTAGTACTTCTACAACAAGCTATCCGTCCCGCTCGCGGTGGACGGACATGTAGCAGTGGATTCGACACTGTAGAAGCAGTAGTAGTAACATCATTGTTCGTCTTCTCGAAGAGGCGAAGAGCCAAGCGCAAACCGAACGTTGCAGTTGCGAACATTGGAGCACGCATATAGCCAGGCTCTTGCATGAGACAAAATTGCTATGTGAGCCCACTATTGTACTAGTACGTACAACTACTTGCTAGTATAGCCCTGTAAACTAGAAAGGAGTATTTGCCCTTCTAGAGATTTCAACAAGTGACTAGACTACACCGAGATGGAGTACATATGGAGCAAAATGAGTGAATCTGCACCGTAAATAAATATGTACTAGTTCTATTGTTTTCCTCTCCGAGGTGCACAATATTGAGTACACTGACTAGTCTCATTTTGACACACATTTACGTTTTTTTTGACACAGTACAGACGCAAGCGCTCATATACACGCGCATACACTCACCCCTATGAACGCACACACGCACAACACTATCATCTTGAAATTTATGAAGTCACCATAGGCACCTCGTCGTCGACGGGTCCATAGGTGCTTGAATGCCGAGAGAGAGGGTAGTGGTTCCCGAGATGTTGAACGACAATGATGCATCCTCAATTACATGCAGAGGGAATTAATTGCAGAATCAGAATAGAGCCAGCATGATGTGAATGCAACAGAGTTTGGACTCTCATATAATAAAGGCGCCGCACCACTCCAATCCATCTACTCCCAAGTCTGTGCGCAAAACTGCTCACTCCAATCCAGAAGCCACATGGTGATAAACTCTTTCAAGCCCTGGTGGCCCTGCAGGTGCCGGAGGTCGCAACGAAGAATGTGCACCTTGAGGCCGCGCTCGCCGTGCAGCGCCTCGCCATGCAAGAAACCGTTGACCTGCACATCCACGTCTACGAGGAAATCGTCTACACAGGCCACTACAAGGCAAGCGAGGACAGAAAGACGTTGGCCTTCTTCCAGTGACTGGAATCTTTGGACGCCATTGTTCAGAAGCACGTCGACCTGGCCATGAACGCCCCTGCTATTTAGACGCCGCTCGATGGGCCGGTGCCCTGAGTCGAGGAGGTGGACGTCGTCGATGGATGCATCTCTTCTTCTTGCCTCCTGTAACCAGCACTGCATCACCTCGTGGCCATAATGTTTTATTAGTATAGTACTCCCTCCGTTCCTAAATATAAGTCTTTCTAAAGATTGCAGCTAGTGACTACTACATACGGAGCAAAATGAGTGAATCTACACTCTAAACTATATCTACATACATCTGTATGCTGTATTCCATTTGAAATAGTATCTAAAAAGGCTTATATTTAGGAATGGAGGGAGTATATGGCATTTTTATTCCAGTCGTAACGTTTTCACTATGAGGTGGGGCCGCAGTTGAGCAAACCCACCCCGCCCACCGGGCGTCGGCCGAGTTTAGAATTAGAAGAGAGAAACGAGGGAGGAGAGCTAGCTGTAGCACGGACGTTGTTGTCAGATGGGACTCGTGTTTATAGAATAGGAGTACTGAGTACTCGTGCCTCTTTTTTTTGAAGGAAAAATTAGTCGTATGTCTAGTACCACTAGTAGGGTGCGTGCGACCTATAGCTGTCATCACTTTAGGTCTCCTTTTCGAACCGCAGCTACGCTTCACAGTACATATTTTTTCACGCATTTATCCTCCTATATGTACTCCTAGGCTATTTCCACGTGCTCCCATTCGCCGACATGTGGGACGTAGAGCATCTGAGTCATAGTGCATGCACGACTCGGAGCATATGCCGGGGTACTTTACATTTCAGACCTCATGAATTACATGCAAACCCCCCGCAGAAGAATAAATGAATGAATGAATTACTACATGAACCCGGATTATTTTCGTGGAAACCGGAGCACGTTCATTAAATTTTGGACATGACACGTTTATAAAAAATGACCGGACCTAAACCAGTCTAAGGGCCTCTTTGATTTTTCCCGCAAAAAAGGGCCTCTTTGATTCGCAGGAGACTGAAAACACGGGAATGGGGAAAGTATGATGGAGATGAACCGAGACGAGGAGAACTCTAACTCAGTTAGAGGTTAGAGTTAGATTCTAACCCTGAACTAACTCTAAACCAAAGAGGTGTATGGATGGCAGGGTTAGATTGACAATAAATGCTCTTTCTTAATCATTTGACTACTTTGGACCCTATTTCCTGCCGGATTTGGTGTGGCCGGCTCTTCTGTGGCCTCCTCCCTCTCACAATTGACATAAACGAACCATCTATACAAATCAAGCATGCAAAACATGATTATTTTTACTTTGTCCATACAAATGAGATATCCCACTTAAACATACAAGTCGTCAATCAAGCTTCACAAAATAAAAAAAACACTTCATGAAACAAAGCATGAGCTAACTCATCACGGAAGTCATTCACGATAGGGAGGGAGCCCGGAGCCCCTCACGCACCGAGGGAGGAGCTCACCATCGTCGCTCTCGAGGAAGGCTCTGTAGAGCCCAAGCCCCGGGAACCCCTCCGAGCTGGCCCTTGCAAGTTGAGGTCGACAGCGGCATGGGTAGCAGGGCCGCTTGCCACCGACTGGGAACTTAATCTTTGGGCCTCTAGAAATAATGCAAGCCTGTAACTAAAATACCTAGAAAGGTGAACTGAATCTTTGGGCCTCTAGAAATAATGCAAGCCTGAAACTGAAATACCTAGAAAGGTGAACTGAATCTTTGGGCCTCTAGAAATAATGCAAGCCTGAAATTGAAATACTTAGAAAGGTGAACTGAATCTTTGGGCCTCTAGAAAGATTTATTACCTCCTCAAGCAGCATCAAACAATTCCATGCATGCACCACAAATCTATACCAAGTTTGATCAGGATATACTTTTCCGAATCAGAATTAGCGCTAGAGCAAGCAAGATCAATGATATGGCCGTGAGACAGAGAAGGAACGAACAAACTCACCCCTCTCGTGACCTCCCTGGTAGATGCGCCATCTCCGTGCACGATAGAGGGAGAAAAATGACTGGTGAAGGGGGAGAGGGGCGACCTTCGAAGGCCGGAGGGAGAGGGCGGCCGGAGTAGGGCGGTGGAGGCCGAAAAATAGTTCGAGCTTGTTCGTTCTATATAAATACAGTACTTACTATATGTTTATTCACCCGTGGGGTTGTTCAATGAATGGAGGGGCGGGGAGCACAAGTGAACAATACTGTAGTGCTACTAGTACTAAGTAGGAGTCGTACAGTAGTCACCGTAAATAGAGAGTTTCTTTTCTTTAATGCCATGTACACAAATTGAAACGCTTGTTGTGGAGAGAAAAAAGATAATCACTCCACTATATATGGACGCAGGGGCCTGAGCGCTTGCTTTACTAGGGTTGCTCTCTTCATTCTCTCATCCTCTCCAGATATAAACAAGACAGCGGTAGCGACATTTTCTCTCTGCTCACCGCTGGTCACAGATCCGGCCAGATCCCTTCGGCCGGTGTGTGTAGAGGACTAAAAGGTACATCGTTCACGCGGTCATCGCCGCCGAGGGAGGAAACCCACAGCTGCCGGAGGGGCCCGATCCTCTGCTCGTGCCGTTCTCTCCGACACAGCACCGGCTCGGGAGGTCCTCCTACCCTTCTTCCTCCTTGTCGTATTGTCCGCAGATCCGACCTGCCGCCGCCGACATCCTGGCGACCCTCAGGTATAAGTTCTTCGAAAGCAGCCTTACTCTACTGCCCCAGCTCCCCACATGTCTGCATGTGCATCTTTTTCTACTCCCATCAGCTCTTCCAAAGCCACCTAAATTTTTAGTATTATTAGAGGTAAAGCTACTTCATGCATTCGAATCTAGGGCTTTGTTCAAACAACAAAGAAAGGGGGAAAGTTGTAGCATGAATCTAGGACTTGATTCAAAGAGGAAATAATATGGTGAAAGTAGTAGAGACCGGATACCCAACCGGTCTCTTGGTTGAAAAGGGAAATAATGGGAAAACGCAATACAAACTGGATAAGGAACAGATCTATTATTGGTTGAAAAAAGGATAGAAAGTGGCGGCTGGTGGACAAGTCAGCAGAGTATGTCCAGGATTAGATTTGCTGCCATCACATAGTAAAAGGTGTCCAGGATTAGATTTGCTGCCCTCACATAGTAAAAGGTCTCAGGATTAGATTTGCTGCCCTCACATAGTAAAAGGTCTCCAAGATTAGATTTGCTGCCCTCACATAGTAAAAGGTCTCCAGGATTAGATTTGCTTCCCTCACATAGTAAAAGGTCTCCAGGATTAGATTTGCTGCCCTCACATAGTACAAGGTCTCCAGGATTAGGTTTGCTGCCCTCACATAGCATGAACAAACTCGGCATCACCACTTTATGCCTCCTTGTAGGTACATTGTGCTGATGCGTCCACTATCGCATGTACTTATACCAACCTTTTGCTGTTGTTAATGTAAGGGCGCATGTAAAATGAAGCGATCACACTGTTCCCTTAGGGACATGTCTAACTAGTGTTATTGTTAATCTAATGCCTCCAGTGATAAGATGCAATTAAACTGTGTTACAAATGGCACTCCTGCTGTTTTCCCCAGTATGATAAGTAAGTTGCTCCTTTATGCTGCTGAGTGTCCTGGTGTCCCCACGGTCCCATGCCCTTAAACCAACTCTTTAGCTGATGTTGATTTACTGTGTCTGGTAAACAAGCAATGCCACCATTAAAGTAATCCCATATTTCAGGAATCTCATTGTTGATCGTAATGCTTCTGGTAACATGAAGCATTGCTGACATTTTGAAATTTCTACTGTCCTTGCGTGATTGCCATGAACATAATTAAGATGCTTCTTTTCATTTTGTATATGTTTCATATATTCTTATGGACTAGCAACTGTTTACTTTCTATCTTTTTGTGCAAATAGGGATTTCCATTTCACCTTGTTGCTATTGTGACCTTTTTGTGAACTGCACAAAACACTTTTTTTTGGAATGAGTGTCTTGTGCAGTTCAACTAAAATGTCACGTGGGCAACATCTCTCAATTTTGGTGGAACTGCACAAAATGCTGATTGGAGTTTCCAAAATCTCCATCAAGTTCTACTGGTAATCTCGTGCAACATTTTATTAGCCTTTGGAAGATGGAGCCATGACTGTCACCACAATGGCACTTTATTTTAGTGGAACTGCACAAAAGGATAAGAAAATTATAGTTGCACCGTACATGAGCCGGATAGCCAACCTTAATGTTCCTCAATTTTAGTGCAACTACTAAAGAAGAACCTGCCAGCTCACGAGAGCAAGTACTTCTTGCTAGCTAAATGATGCAATCTTTGCTTCATTTTAGGTGAACTGCAGAAAAAAGGCACATGAATTGAATCATGGAACTCCAGCCAGATCTCATCCTAGTGGAGCTGCAGGTTGAGTTCAAGGAGGCGACTATTAAAGCAAAATCATGCTCTCATGTCTCCTTGTTTGTGCTGTGCAAACAGGAATACTCAACTACAGATGTTGTGACGGTCAAGAGCATTCGTCAAGTTCTTCGATTGTATGACATGGCTAGCCAAGATGGATTTAATCCCGATATTCACTTTATCAAAAGGCTCTAATGGGTTGGTTCTGAATCTTGCAAGTTGGGAATCAATGAGATGTGTAGGCATCTTTGTTCTACTTATTAATTGAATCTTATTTGTTGGTTCTGAATCTTGCAAGCCGGGAATCAATGAGATGTGTAGGCATCTTTGTTGTACTTATTATTTGGATCTTATTTGTTGGTTCTGAATCTTGCAAGCTGGGAATCAATGAGATGTGTAGGCATCTTTGTTGTACTTATTATTTGGATCTTATTTGTTGGTTCTGAATCTTGCAAGCTGGGAAACACGGCATGATGATGTAGAGGACAACAACCATAACAAATAGTTCAAACTTGGTAGTATTATCTTTGTGAAAGTGCGACAAATGTGCTGATCGTGTGCGTCCTGAGAATAATAATTCTAATTGTTGTGCATGTTGATCATGTGGCACTGATAGAATGAGCCAATGCATTGCTTGTTTTAAGTATAAATTTCTATTAAAGCTAATTAAATTTAAGTAAAGTGACCACTAACTCTTGTTATTACAGTACCAATACAGACCCGCTCGTGAACCGACGTGTGGCCGGAGTAGGTTTCTTAATGGAGGCATTTGAATGCGCTGAGGGTGCATCTTCTGTCGGGCGTGCAGCGCACGAGGGAGGGGTGGTCACTGTTGTCGCCTGTACACACTTAGCTTACTGTTGAATCCAGTTCCCCAAGAGCTGAAAAATGAACTGCTGCCGCCGCCTACACACTCGTTCACTCGAAGAGACTCCAATGGCGATCCGAGGGGTGAGCCTGGTGGATATGGACTTCAGCAAGGAGTTCCCCTTTGAGTTCACCGTTCGGTCCTATGGCTGCACCAAGTTGAATGTGATGTACACCAACGATACAGACTCGGTGAAGCTCTGCCTCGCCTCAGTCCTATGGTTGCACCAGGTTCTGGAGCATTCGCCCGTTTCATCGGCAGCGCCGACTGCACCTTCGCTACGATGGAGAGAAGGAAGAACGTGATGATTCGGCCATCTGGTGTAACAAACTTGTCAACATCCAGAAGCAATACAAGATCATCAACAATGGGCAGGAGAAGGACTCCGTGGTTGACCTCGCCGAGACCATCATCGACCCCTGATACGCCAACATGAAAGAAGATGACCTGAACATGTGGGAGGTACCTCTGAATCTAGCCTACATAACCTACGCGGCCAAGGACGCATACGCATGCTACGACATGTACAGGCAGATCTTGGACATGAGGGTGTGTCTGCTTCCCGTAACCGACGAGTACACGGACAGCCACAGCGTCATGATCAAGCGTGCCAGGAAGGTCTAGATGTTGTACTTTATCTGTTTATCGGCACCTTTATCATCTGAGTGTTTCATGCATTGGCCTATGTGTCATAATTATCTGTTTTGTCCGAAATATTTATTTTAAGAACCCATTAACCTGATTGCTTTTTTTAGTGGCTATTTGCTTATGTGTGTAACTACTTCACTTGTCCGTTAAAAAAAACTAGTTCATTCGGCTGCCGTGCTTTGAATCTCCTTCCTCCCAACATATTCCCCTCCTCAGGTGGACCCAGCAGGTCTCTCCCACTTTACTTTTGATGTAAACTGAGTTTTCTCCCAGTACTTTTCCCTAGAACCAACTCAATTGTCCCACGTCTAGCCTAAAAAATAATAATACCCCATGTACTATTAACTCATCAAATTTAAATGATATTTTATTTCGTAAGTTGAAAGTTCTTACAAAATAATAATAATAATTGTTTATATATAACTTGGCAAGTTAACTCCTAGTGATTGCGTACATAAGCTTGCAAAGATTTTACTGACCAATGCCGTAATAGACGTGCAATCGTGTGTTTATGTTTTTATAACATTTCTCCGTCTAGCCCAACATGATATTTTCACCCAGCCCAGCAAGTCCGTGGAACGAGCTTCATAGATGCTACATCATTGTTTCACCCAGCCCACCAAATGGACTAAAAAACAAATGGACTAGTTGACATGTGGGCCAGTAGGTCGAAGCCTAAGAAGGCGTTGGATTTACATCCAACGGCCGGCATTCTTATTCAATCTCTCGTCTTCTTCCCCCAGCGCTGCCGGAACGGCCTGCTCCAGCCTTCAGTGTCTAGCGACGTTGTTTTGCGCCCCTCGGTGAAACGCTACCCCGCCGACGGCCAGGCCATCCCTCCACTCCGCACCTCCTGTTATTCTCTGCCGAGTGTAGGCCCACCCCGCACCCGAACCAGTCAAGTTTCCCACTTCTCTCCGTCTGCGACTCCACTGTCGCGTCTTCCCCATCTCCGGGTCATTCCAGTCTGGGGCATCGCCGTCGTCCACCGCCTTGGTGCGCTCGGCACGGCGTGGTCAACATACGAGAGTCATCGGAAGAGGACTGTACGTGGAGAGCCTGACGGCTGGGACCCACGAGGTCCATGGTCGCATGCAAGGAAAGTTCCTCCCGCTGGGAAGGGCTTCTGTATTTCGCGAAAAAAAATGTTCCCCCCGCTGACAGGTCGGACCCACCAGCTATATCTTCGCACGCAAGGAAGTGCCTCCTTATTACGCACAAAAAAAATGAATAACCTCTGCTAGCTGGGACCCACCATAGTGGGTGGCTGACTTGTGGGCCTACTAAGTTGATGAGGACGGAGGGCTTTGTCAACTTAGTCAACATGAACGATTCTAGCTCCAGTGACCATATGATGTCCATCCAACGGCCATAGTGCTTCTTCAACCTCTGGTCTTCTTGCTCCTGCTGCCCAAAGCAGCGCTGGTCATGCCGCGTGCTACTGCCTCTTGTGGCCGCCTGTGATGCCGCGGAGGCCTCACCGCCCCCTACTACTCGCATCGATGGCCCAGGGCATCCCTCTACTCACCCACACACCCTGTTATTCTGCGGCAACGGCAACCTCACGCCACAGCCGAACCAGTGAACCCTCGTACTCCTCTCCGCGTGGGCATCCACTGCCGCGTCTTCCATGGCTCCGTGTCGTCCCCTTCCTAGGCCTCACCGTCGTCCATCGCCTTGGTGCTCTCGGTGCGGCGTGGTCAATGTGGTCAACGACCCACTTCCATCGGAAGAGTACTATACGTGGAGAGGCTGCCAGCTGGGTCCACGGCCGCAACCCAGTTTTTTTGTGATTTGCCAAGTAAGTCGCTTTGTCAGTCCTGTTGGGCTACAAATCTTTCAAGACGAGGAGAGCTTCATTCGGCTGGCCGAGAAAATGCCCTATCGGTAATGAGAAATGGGCTGTACATTTTTAAAACACATCAAACCGGCAATTAGTTTCAAATATCTTTTTTTCATGTCGAGATTTTAAATTGCATTTTTTTGCATGGACAATTTGTTGGATTTTATTTTGATATACATTTATTCTTAAAATCATTTTAAATGTGACTCGAAATTTTGGGATTAAAAACAGTTCGGACCGCACCGAAATATGCAAAAATTCGTATAATTTTTTAAGCGTGGCCACAATATGGGCTATAATGCTAACAAAAAGAATATGGGCTCCAAAAAAACCTTTGGAATTAGCAAATGGGCTGTAAATTATTAGAAATAATGGAAGATGGGTTGTATGTTGTTTTCCACAGATTTGAGGCTTTCCTAAAAAAAGGTTGATGCACAAGCCGTGACTGTTGGATTTCCATCCAACGGCCGTCGTGCTTCTTCAATCTCTGCTCTTCCTGCTCCAGCCGCTCAAACAAGCGCCGGCGGGACTGCCTGCTCCCTCCTCCCTGCGGCCGGCTGTGCTGCCGCGCAGGTCTCACTGCCCCACCGTACTCCCATCGCTGGCCTAGCCATCCCTCTACTCACCCACACCTGCTGTTATTCTCCGGCGACGGCAGACGAACCAGTAAACCCTCGTACAGTTTTACTACCCTCCGCGTGGGAAACAACTGCCGAGTCTTCCCTGCCTCCGTGTCGTTCCCTTCCTAGGCCTCGCCGTCGTCCACCACCATGGTGCTCTCGGCGTGGCCTGGTCAACGTGGTCAACGACCGACATGCATCTGAAGTGGACTGTACGTGGAGAGGCTGACAGCTGGGTCCACGGCCGCACGCAACGAAATGCCTCCTTATTACACGCAAAATAATGATTCCTCCACCTGACATCTGGGACCCATCGAAAGGGCCTCTGTATTTCGTGAAAAAAAAACGTTATCGCTGCTGACAGCTTGTACCCACCAGTTATATCTTTGCACGCAAGGAAGTGCCTCCTTATTACGCAAAAAAATGAATACTCCCCCTGCTAGCTGGGACCCAGTATAGTGGCAGGCTGGCTTGTGGGCCTACTAAGTTGATGGGGACAGAGGGCTTTGTCAACTTAGTTAATACTCCAGTGACTGTACGATGTCCATCCAACGGTCGTAGTGCTTCTTCAACCTCTGGTCTTCGTTCTCCAGTCGCCCAAAGCAGCGCCGGTCGTGCCGCATGCTCCTGCCTCCCGTGGCCGGTTGTGATACCGCGGAGGCCTCACCGCCCCCTACTACTCCCATCCCTAGCCAGGCCATCCCTCTACTCATCCACAGCCCCTGTTATTCTGCGGCGACGGCAGCCTCACACCACAGCCGAACCAGTGAACCCTCATACTCCTCTTTCACGTGGGCATCCACTGCCGCGTCTTCCCTGGCTCCACGTCGTCCCCTTCCTAGGCCTCGCCGTCTTCCACCACTGTGGTGCTCTCGGCGCGGCGTGGTCAATGTGTTCAACGACCGACTTCCATCAGAAGAGTACTGTGCATGGAGAGGCTGACAGTTGGGTCCACGGCGGCCGCAAGGAAGTGCCTCCTTATTACGCGCAAAATAATTATTCCTCCACCTGATAGCAGGGACCCACCGGACGGGCCACCATATTTTGCGAAAAAACATTTCCCCCCTGACTGCTGGGACCCACCTGCTACACCTTCGCATGCAAGGAAGTGCGTCCGAGCAAAAAAACAAAACGATTCGCCCCCTGACTGCTGGGACCCACTAGCTACATCTTCGCACGCAAGGAAGTGCTTGATAGTTGGGACCCACCTGGTCGAAGCGTACGTAGCATTGTCATTCTGGTCGCGAACGTGTACGTACATGTATACTGGTCGATGTAGAGGCGCGCACGTGTCGTAGTAGAGGCGCGTACGTGTCGTAATAGAGGCGCGCACGTAGCATGTACACGTACGTACAACGGCTAGTGTGCAAGAAAGAAAATACGGCCACGTATGTGTACATACGGGCGGGGTCTCGAACGCCTACTCACGCATATGTACAGCCAAGGCTCGTGTACATGGCTAGGTCTGAACAAAGAAACAGCGTCGTCGTCGTGTTCATGGGGAGCCAACCGGCTGGGTCGGAACGGAATGTGTCGTCATGTTCATTGGGAGGGCTTGGATGGCACAGGTGATGGAAACGAGGCCTGGCGTACCGCAGAACGGAGGAAACGGCCTTGTGTTCGACTGGCCACGTTCAAAACGGGATCCTGTTCATTGGGAGGGGTCTGGCGTACCGCAAAACGGAGGAAACGGACCTCCTACGGTCGAAACGGGGGTCCTGTTGATCGGGAGGGGTGTGGTGTACCGCAAAACAGACGAAACGGACTTGTGTTGGAGCGCTAGGGTCGAAACGGGGGTCCTGTTGATCGGGAGGGGTGTGGCGTACCACAAAACGGACGAAACAGACTTGTGTTGGAGCGCTACGGTCGAAACGGGGGTCCTGTTCATCAGGAGGGGTGTGGCGTACCGCAAAAATGGACTCCACGGGATACTATTCATCTCCACCGCCGACCTCCTCCAGCCTCCACGGGCTATCGTCGACCTCCTCCAGCCTCCACGGGCTCCTGTTCATCCAGCCTCCACCGCGCCCCTCAACCGTCTACTGTTCAATCACCCCTCCACGGGCACCCTCCACCGTCTACTGTTCATCCAGCCCTCCACGGGGTCGTCCTATTCATCTATCCCTCCACACCACGGGGTCCTGTTCATCCAGAGGCAACGCCACCGCTCACTATTCATCCACCCCCCCCCCCCCCCCGCAATGCTCTCTGTTCATCCCAGAGGCAGCATCAATTGGCTTCAGTTAGCAGCAGTAGCGAAGGAATCGCTCGATCGGGTTCAGTTAACAGCCATCGATCGATCGATCGGGTTCAGTAACGCGTAGCCTGCAGTTCAATCACTCGGGTTTAGTTAGAGCCCAATGCCCTCGCTCGGGTTTAGTTAGAGCCAACGCCTCGCACACACGCGCTTACGTGTATTAGAGAAACGCGCATCGCTCGGCCCTCGACCTCCCACCGTAACCGGGAACTCCCCGAAATTTTCCTCGCCCTCGCTTCTACCATGGTTTTTTTCGTCATGGACAGCCCAAAGAATGTCATGCAGCTGCGTCTCCGACCCGCCCAGGACGAAAATCCCATTTTTTGTCATGATTTTTTGTCATAGAAGTAGTAGCCCACCACATCTATGATGATACCGGGTTTTGTCACAATTATCGTCATAGAAGTGTCATATGTATGACAGAAAAAAAATTCATTCGGCCCAAAATGTCACGGATGTGTCTTTTTTTGTAGTGTCCCAAGACAATACCTTCATTAACCATAAAGTGGCACGTCTCCTAATTCAAGACAAGATTAGTTTGCTCGCATCTCTGCAAAACTAGATCAAGGGTGCTTAAGCAATCATCAAAAGAAGTTCCATAAATGGAAAAAAAATCCATGAAAACCTCAACAATCTTTGCACAAAAATTAGATAATATAGTAGGCATACATCTTTGAAAGGTAGCAGGTGCATTGCATAAACCAAAAGGCATACTGATGTCCGCTAGAACTACATCGGTATTTCCATAAAGAGGAAGGGATGATGTAGTATAGCGATGGTAGGTATTTCCCTCAGTGATGAGACCAAGGTTATCGAACCGGTAGGAGAACCTCCTCACACCACGTAAACATCACCTGCACACGAATAACAAATACTCGCAACCCGACGTGTTAAAGGGGTTGTCAACCCCTTTCAGGTACGGCACGTCAAGTAGGCAAATAACTTGAGGTAAAAAGTGGTAGATAGGATAAATAGATAGCGGAACAAATAAATTGCAGCAAGGTATTTTTGTACTTTTGGTTTAATAGATCTGAAAATAAATGCAAGATAAAATAGATCGCAAAGGAAAATATGATGAGAAGAGACCCAGAGGCCGTAGGTTTCACTAGTGGCTTCTCCCGAGAAAAATAGAAAAATAGTGGGAAAACAATTACTGTTGGGCAATTGATAGAACTTCAAATAATCATGACGATATCCAGGAAATGATCATCATATAGGCATCACGTCCAAGATTAGTAGACCGACTCCTGGATACATTATTCAAGTTGAGATTACATCAAATATGCAAGTCCCAAGTCACTGCCAGCATGCACCATGGCACTTGGGGGCTAATGCAAAGTCATTTTTTGCTTGCCTTATGGAAGATCCGACTCATCATATTGTAATGAGCCGGCCCTTGGGGGCTACCAATTGCTCCTGTCAAATATTGAAAGTACACAAGCCTTACTCCATTATATTGAAGGATATATTGCTCAGTTGGTAGAGCACAAGGCTCTTAACCTTATGGACGTGGGTTCGAGCCCCATGGTGGGGGTGACATCATATGATGTTATTGTTCATGAAGTATATATAAAGTCCCCGCTCAGTATTGTCTTGTTGAGCCGGCCCTTGGGGGCTACACGTTGCTGTTCAAGTCTACATGATCATATCTACAAAGTCCCTGCTTATTATTACATAATGACCCTGCCCTTGGGGGCTACACTGGTTGAAATTTCTTTATGAGCATAAGGCAATTACAAGTCCCAGGTTGCTGCAAGCATGACAACCCAACACTTGGGGGCTACATATGTGGAATATTCAGTTTATGGCTAGTGACTAAGATAAATAACCCGGATTTCTTCAAGGTTGCAGCATTTATATTAAATAAAGTCTTAAGCTATCACTGTGTTCTCCTCTTAAGACTTGGGGGCTACAGGTGATATGCATATATGGGAGGAACAACTTCAAATTCTAAGTTTTGAGATAACCAGGTATTATATTGACCCGACATCAGCAACAATCATGACCCGGCATCATCTGCTTTACAAACGGTGATTTTGGCAATGATAAACTGGCATGTTGTACATCTTCAAGCCGGCTAAAAATCAGAATATTTCTACTACAAGCAAATTGACTATGAAGTTGGTCTATTGACCCGGATTTTCCAGAAGAAGGAAGTGACAAGGACTTAAGGATGATCAGGTGCCGCTTACAAGAATTTTTAACCCGGAGCACAGACTGTCAAATTTGTTCTTGTGTTTATTTTGTAGGATCAGTTTAACATGGATAAATCCAAATTAAACTGGGGGCTAATGTCGGGGATATACCCCGCAGTTTGACCCTGCCGGAAGTGTGACCCGGCCGGACCTGGCGACTCACTGGTGAACCGTCCTGACTTGGCGACTCGCTAAGTGACGTGTGCGGATCTCTCCACTCACTGATAACCCGGCCGAGTCAGGTGAATCATTGGTGACCCGGCAGGCGGGTCAGATATAGGACTAGGCCCAAGGCCCAGAAGGCTGGCTCATGTTATGGTGGGTCGGCTTAAGAGGAAAGCATAAGGAATACTGCCTTACAAAGGAAGCAAGACTAGGACTCCACTTGTAAAAGAGTAATCCTAATCCTACTAGGACTAGTGATGTAACCCACCCCTTCAACTTATATAAGGAGGGGCAGGGCAACCCAAGAGGGACAAGTTTTACAAGGTTAGATAGACAGACAAGTCAATAGCTCTCAAAATAGAGCACCCCTGTAATCGTGATCATCATCATCAATATCAATGAAGCAGGATGTAGGCTTTTACCTCCACCGTGAGGGGCCGAACATGGGTAAAACTTCATGTCTCTCGTCCCACTCAACCCCTCTCAAGCTACCACATGAACGTGTTGGCCTCACGAGTAAGTCCTCACACTAAGGACATATGACATGACAATTCCACGACAGTTTGCGCCCACCAAGGGGCCTGCGCACGGTGGTGTTGAGTTCTTGGAGGGACCTCTCCCAGGGATCGAGAAGTTCGTGATTTTTCGGATGAAGAAGAGCCATGCAGAAAGATTCATGTTGTCTCCCGGTTCGCCAGTTGAGATTAAATGAAATTGGCGAAGGATGCGATCTGTCTGTTGCCATAGTTGCATGATCCGCCATATCAAAGTTATTTTCTCTTCAGACGTAATCCACCAAGACCGAAAGAAAGTCAATATCCGTTGTTGCTTCATCCTACAAGGGCGTACGCTGTGTATCAAATTGCTGGGTCATCGATCGTAAAAGCACACACGCATAATCTTCGGTTTTGCTTGCTGCCGCCGCTATGAAATTTCTTGGGACCATTCATGCAAGAAATTTTTTTAATCACACTGGATGGCGTACTAGTCCAGATGAGAATCAAATCAGGAAGTCACGTCAATGTGAAGCAGTCAGTATGACAAAGGCATCCTTTGATAAAGCAAGGACTGAATCGGTTATTTACTTGCTGTGCTCAGACAAACGAATCTCAGGACTAATCTGATACACTTACCGTTCATGCCAGAAAATTATATGAGCCGGCGTCAAGTCAAGACCGATCTAGGAGTCAAGATCATACTATTTTTTGTGCTGTTGTTCATATAAAGTGGTTCACCAAGCATTTGAATGTTGTCCATGTAAAAGCTAGGATTTGGAGGAGGAGTAATCTGTCCAGCAAGCATCTAGTACCAGTACATAGAGCTGTTAGTGTTGGGGAACGTGGTAATTTCAAAAAAATTCCTTCGCACACGCAAGATCATGGTGATGCATAGCAACGAGAGGGGAGAGTGTTATCCGCGTACCCTCGTAGACCGTAAGCAGAAGCGTTATGACAACGCGGTTGATGTAGTCGTACGTCTTCATGATCCGACCGATCCAAGTACCGAACGTACGGCACCTCCGAGTTCAGCACACGTTCAGCTCGATGACAATCCCCGGACTCCGGTCCAGCAGGGTTTCGGGGATGAGTTCCGTCATCACGACGGCGTGGAGACGATGATGATGTTCTACCGACGCAGGGCTTCGCCTAAGCACCGCAACGATATGACCGAGGTGGAATATGGTGGAGGGGGGCACCGCACACGGCTAAGGAACGATCACGAAGATCAACTTGTGTGTCTAGAGGTGCCCCTTCCCTCGTATATAAAGGTGCCAAGGGGGAGGGGGCAGCCGGCCAAGGAGGGCGCGCCAAGGGGGAGTCCTACTCCCACCGGGAGTAGGACTCCCTTCTTTCCTAGTTGAAGAAGGAGAAGGGGGAAGGAGGAGGAAGAGGGGAAGGAAAGGGGGGGCGCCGGCCCCCTCTCCTTGTCCTATTCGGACTAGGGAGGGGAGGGGGCGCAGCCCACCTCTTGCCTCCTCTCCTCTTCTCCCTTAGGGCCCATGAAGGCCCAATAATCCCCGGGAGGGTTCCGGTAACCCCCCGGTGCTCCGGTAAAATCCTGATTTCACCCGGAACCATTCCAATATCCAAATATAGGCTTCCAATATATCAATCTTTATGTCTCGACCATTTCGAGACTCCTTGTCATGTCCGTGATCACATCCAGGACTCCGAACAACCTTCTGTACATCAAAACTTATAAACTCATAATAAAACTGTCATCGTAACGTTAAGCGTGCGGACCCTACGGGTTCGAGAACTATGTAGACATGACCTAGAACTATTCTTGGTCAATAACCAATAGCTGAACCTGGATGCTCATATTGGCTCCTACATATTCTACGAAGATCTTTATCGGTCAAACCGCATAACAACATACTTTGTTCCCTTTGTCACCGGTATGTTACTTGCCCGAGATTTGATCGTCGGTATCCAATACCTAGTTCAATCTCGTTACCGGCAAGTCTCTTTACTCGTTACGTAATGCATCATTCCGTAACTAACTCATTAGCTACATTGCTTGCAAGGCTTATAGTGATGTGCATTACCGAGAGGGCCCAGAGATACCTCCCCAAATATCGGAGTGACAAAACCTAATCTCGAAATACGCCAACCCAACATGTACCTTCGGAGACACCTGTAGTGCTCCTTTATAATCACCCAGTTACGTTGTGACGTTTGGTAGCACACAAAGTGTTTCTCCGGTAAACGGGAGTTGCATAATCTCATAGTTACAGGAACATGTATAAGTCATGAAGAAAGCAATAGCAACATACTAAACGATCAAGTGCTAGGCTAACGGAATGGGTCATGTCAATCACATCATTCTCCTAATGTTGTGATCCCGTTAATCAAATGACAACACATGTCTATGGTTAGGAAACATAACCATCTTTGATTAATGAGCTAGTCAAGTAAAGGCATACTAGTGACGTTATGTTTGTCTATGTATTCACACATGTATCATGTTTCCGGTTAATACAATTCTAGCATGAATAGTAAACATTTATCATGATATGAGGAAATAAACAATAACTTTATTATTGCCTCTAGGGCATATTTCCTTCAGTTAGTAATTTGGTTCAGTTTTCCAGTTACCAAGTGAAAGAAGAACACGACTCGGTTTGGGTAACTGGCCATGACTCGGAAACGGATATGACCGTGGTCTGATTTCGGGCCGCCACCCACCGGTTTCACTTTGGCCAGAGCTTCAAGTTGCAGCGAGTCCGAGTCACCTCTGCCAGGGTTCTCAAGTCGCCCATCTTGCGCTGAACCGCCCCGTGCCAAGTCGCGGGACTCCATCGCCTTCTCAACCGGACGCCACTGTGGCCTTGAAACCACCATGGCTCGCCGCAGCTGCCACTGCCCTTGAATCGCCGAGCGCCTCAAATCACCCCGCTCGCCTCGCTCAACTAGACGCCAAAGACGCCCTCGAGCACCTCTTCTGCCAAGAGCTGGCCTCATCGCCGCTTGCCTTGAGCCGCCGCCTTTAGCTGGCCGCGGCTTCAACTGCCACTACTTCTGCTGTGTATCACGACCTCCTGAGCTACTTCCTCGCTACAACAATTGCCGGAAAGGTCTCGCTGCAGCCCAAGTCGCCGCTGGCCGGTCAAAGTTACCGCTGACCTCGCATCTACCTCGAACCACTACTGCTCTGAGCCGCTGCTTCCCTGGGGTTACCTCGACCTACCACCTCTGCCCGCCGGCTCGTGCACCATCATTGAGCTCCCGCTGCCACCGCCTCCGTCCCGCATGGCCACTGACCCATCGGCCGCAGAGTCGCCGAGCGCGTCAAATTGCCCCGCTGACCCGCCAGCTGGAACAAGTCACCGAACACCTTCCGCCGAGCACCTGCACGCATCTGAAGATGAGTTTCCTTTAGTATTATTTAGAAGTGCAAGATTTACTAGTTACACTCAATCCATGAACGTTTGAAGGATTGGAAAAGGAACAAAATAGCGTGACTGCCTGAAATTTGCGCCAGAGGCGCTGCCATCGTATGCATCATCATGTTCTATGAAACAATGGGACCCTGGTTATTGTGGTTGTAAGGGCGGATGGAGCGGTACAAAACAAAGCTTACCATCATCCCTCTCTTTAAAAAAATGATACACACATACTGTGAGGGAGATCCAGGATGCTATAACTATGGTTGTCCTTGATACCCGAGATTCCTCTTCTATGCAAAGTAAAAGCAAAATTGGAGGGAGTACCAGTAAGTGCACAATGCACTTATGCATGTCATGCAGAGAAAGGTCTCCTAGCCTGCAAGTAAAAACGACTAGGTGATATCCGTCCGGTTTATTTCAGCACATATTAATTTTTGTGTGAACAATTACTTTGCCTTGTGATGCTTTTTGATGCAGGACAATTGTTCATTACTAATGAGGTATTATATTACGGGTACGGAGCACGCGATAGCAACGTTCTGCACCGGCGTTTCGTCCGTGTCATACCATTCGGTGAATGAACATGCACAAGTCGCCATCCCTGTGTACTGGTTTACATCAACTCGTTGGGACCGTGCCCGAGATTGACTTGCCGTGCGCGCGGATTACCACACCTGCGATTGACTCACTCGTCTGTGCTGGCTTATAACGTCGCGGCCAACTCATCTGTCTGCTCCCGCGGCCGACTCGGCCGTAATTGATTTTAGCTTCACCGTGGTGATCATCAACTCCTCGGTAGATAATTACTGGCCTGACATATCAGGTGAAATCCGCCCAGTATATTTTTATATTACATATTGCTTTCTTTAAAAGAGCAATACTCTGGCTTGCAAGTTCTCTAAAGCAGGGCAAGTTGTCTACTGCAAAAGGGACTATTATATTACTGAGCTATTGAATGACTCATACCGGTTTATATCACGGTCAACTATGAAGAATCAAAAGCCAACTCTTTGAGTCGTCTTATGGACTCGGGGGCTACGATGACATGACTCAGTAAATGATTGCCAGTTTAAAGCAGATTTAAGAACTCCGGGTCAGTGGAGGGAAGATAACCCGACCCCGGAAGCTACTGCTACATTGATGAAAATTTAAAGGCCGTCAAAAAATTTCCGGCTCAAAATGAAGATTCCGGTTTAAATTCCGGTTCACAAAAGAATTCATCTTTTGCAAGTTCGAGTTCTCAAAAAAATTGAAGGTTGCCAAAGAGGAACTGCTGCCATGATGCGCGGTTCAAACATAGGTATTCTGCCTTATGGGCTTATCTTATTATGGTCATTTGGGGGCTTCATGTTGAAACATAGGTGTATTCACCAAAGAGAACATAGCTGTCGGTACCCTCTTGATCGGCGCAATTCCAAAACTCATGGTCATTTGGGGGCTTCCTGTACAAACATAGGTGTATTCACCAAAGAGAACATAGCTATCGGTACCCTCTTGATCGGCGCAATGCCAAACCTTATGGTCATTTGGGGGCTTCCTGTTCAAACATAGGTGTATTCACCAAAGAGAACATAGCTGTCGGTACCCTCTTGATCGGTGCAATGCCAAAATTTATGGCCACTAGGGGGCTTCATGATTGTATTCGAATAATAGCTGTCGGTACCCTCTTGATCGACGCAATGCCACAAACCACTTGGGGGCTTCCTGATCGTATTCGAATCATAGCTATTAACCCTTTTGGTCCGGCTTCCTGCTCGTATTCGAAGCATAGCCTTGTTTTTTCTCTTTGGCTTGATTTTTTGAATAGTTTTTGGGTTCTTCTTGATACTATCTTGCCTTATTGTTTAAAGTAATTCAAGCCATGTAGCCTCAGTTCTCACAACTCATATTTGAAGCATACGTGTGGTTTTTATTACCCCGACCTGGCTTCGGACATTAAGTCACCAGTATATTTTGGATTGCGCCATTGGAATTCACGCGCTTATAAATCATTAGATTATTATCCTCACTGGGTATGGCGATGTAAGCCGGCAATATGAGCCAATTCTACATGTATGTTTTCCTGGTTATATAAATATGCGAGGTTTGATAACCCACCTTGGCTTTTGAATTTAAGTCGCCAGTATGTTTACGCTTGAATGGCCGTAATGCTAGTCTTTTCCATAATTGCATAAGACTATATTATGTTTGGGTTGTTACCCGCCCTGGCCTTTGACGTTAAGTCGCCAGGGTATATGTTGTTTAAACTCCGTGCAGGATTTGTAGAGCTATGACTTACATAAATGATTAAGTTCAAGCCCATTATCGAAAATTGAAATTGGTGTTTCAAAAGGGTTATCAGTTCTTGATTTTCACAAAGGCTATAAGCCGTTTGGTTACAAAAATCCCTGGATTACAATGGATGCGTATTAAGTCGCCATCGGCCAAGAGCCGTCGAGTAATTAAACTCTAGATTTACTTGTCAACCGATAAGGTATTCAAATTCTTAATACCCAAACTTGGCTGGATTTTCATGATGATATTAAATGATTGAGGTTTTCATACCGGATTATATTATTCAAATCTTGAATAGCCAACATGGCTGGATTTTTATTATGGTTATCAATAACCAGTAATATGATTGAGGTTTCCAAATTTGCTTCAGCGCAATGGCTATTATTTCTTTATCAATGGATATGTTTTATTATGTAATGGAAGGAATAGTCTCAAGTCGCTGCAGGCTTACGACCTGGCACTTGGGGGCTACATTATTTAAGTTGAGATTACATCAAATATGCAAGTCCCAAGTCACTGCCAGCATGCACCATGGCACTTGGGGGCTAATGCAAAGTCATTTTTTGCTTGCCTTATGGAAGATCTGACTCATCACATCGTAATGAGCCGGCCCTTGGGGGCTACCAATTGCTCCTGTCAAATATTCAAAGTACACAAGCCTTACTCCATTATATTGAAGGATATATTGCTCAGTTGGTAGAGCACAAGGCTCTTAACCTTATGGACGTGGGTTCGAGCCCCATGGTGGGGGTCACATCATATGATGTTATTGTTCATGAAGTATATATAAAGTCCCCGCTCAGTATTGTCTTGCTGAGCCGGCCCTTGGGGGCTACACGTTGTTGTTCAAGTCTAAATGATCATATCTACAAAGTCCCTGCTTATTATTACATAATGACCCTGCCCTTGGGGGCTACACTGGTTGAAGTTTTTTTATGAGCATAAGGCAACTACATGTCCCAGGTTGCTGCAAGCATGACAACCCAACACTTGGGGGCTACATATGTGGAATATTCAGTTTATGGCTGGTGACTGAGATAAATAAACCGGATTTCTTCAAGGTTGCAGCATTTATATTAAACAAAGTCTTAAGCTATCACTGCATTCTCCTCTTAAGACTTGGGGGCTACAGGTGATATGCATATATGGGAGGAACAACTTCAAATTCTCAGTTTTGAGCTAACCAGCTATTATATTGACCCGACATCAGCAACAATCATGACCCGGCATCATCTGTTTTACAAACGGTGATTTTGGCAATGATAAACTGGCAAGTTCTACATCTTCAAGCCGGCTAAAAATCAGAATATTTCTCCTACAAGCAAATTGACTATGAAGTTGGTCTATTGACCCGGATTTTCCAGAAGAAGGAAGTGACAAGGACTTAAGGATGATCAGGTGCCGCTTACAAGAATTTTTAACCCGGAGCACAAACTGTCAAATTTGTTCTTGTGTTTATTTTGTAGCATCAGTTTAACATGGATAAATCCAAATTAAACTGGGGGCTAATGTCGGGGATATAACCCACAGTATGACCCTGCCGGAAGTGTGACCCGGCTGGACCTGACGAATCACTGGTGACCCGCCCTGACTTGGCGACTCGCTAAGTGACGTGCCCGGATCTCTCCACTCACTGATAACCTGGCAGAGTTAGGTGAATCATTGGTGACCCGGCAGGCGGGTCAGATAGAGGACTAGGCCCAAGGCCCAGAAGTTCAGCTCATGTTATGGTGGGTCGGCTTAAGAGGAAAGCATAAGGAATACTCCCTTACAAAGGAAGCAAGACTAGGACTCCACTTGTAAAAGAGTAATCCTAATCCTACTAGGACTAGTCATGTAACCCACCCCTTCAACTTATATAAGGAGGGGCAGGACAACCCAAGAGGGACAAGTTTTACAAGGTTAGATAGACATACAAGTCAAGATCTCTCGAAATAGAGCACCCATGTAATCGTGATCATCATCATCAATATCAATGAAGCAGGATGTAGGCTTTTACCTCCATCGTGTGGGGCCGAACCTGGGTAAAACCTTGCGTTTCTTGTCCCACTCAACCCATCTCAAGCTACCACATGGATGCGTTGGCCTCACGAGTAAAGGCCTCACACTAAGGACATCTGACGTGACAATTCCACGACAGTTCCCCTTCTGTCACTGGGATCAAGCACCGTAAGATCGAACCCACTACAAAGCACCTCTTCCCATTGCAAGAGAAATAGATCAAGTTGGCCAAACAAAACCCAAATATCGGAGAAGAAATATGAGGCTATAAGCAATCATGCATATAAGAGATCAAAGACTCAAGTAACTTTCATGGATAAAAACATAGATCTGATCATAAACTTAAAGTTCATCGGATCCCAACAAACACACCGCCAAAAGACTTACATAAAATGGATCTCCAAGAGAACATTGTATTGATAATCAAGAGAGCGAGAGAGGAAGCCTAGCTACTAACTACGGACCAGTAGGTCTACAAAGAACTTCTCACGCATCATAGGAGAGGCACCAATGGAAGAGGTGAACCCCTCCATGACGGTGTCTAGATTGGATCTGGTGGTTCTGGACTCTGCGGCGGATGGATCAATATTTCGTTGACTCCCCTAGGGTTTTTGGAATATTTGGGCATTTATAGAGTAAAGAGGTGGTTCGGGGGCACCTGTGGTGGGCACAACCCCCCAGGGCGCGCTTGGGCCTCCTGGCATGCCCTGGTGCGTGCTGCTCACCTGAAGCAGCCCCTCAGGTGCTTCCTTGGCCCATTGGCTTTCTTATGGCCCAAAAAAATCCTCTAGGAGTTGCATGTGTTTGACTCCGTTTGATATTGATTTCCTGCAATGTAAAAACATGCAGAAAACATCAGCTGGCACTCGGCACTATGTCAATAGGTTAGTACCAAAAAATGATATAAAATGACTATAAAATGATAGTAAAACATCCAAGAATGATAATATAACAGTATGGAACAATAAAAAATTATAGATACGTTGGAGACGTATCAACATCATCAAGCTTAATTCCTGCTCATCCTCGAGTAGGTAAATGATAAAAACAGAATTTTTGATGTGGAATGCAGCCTAACACGTTCATCACATTCTTTTCTTTATAGCATGGACATATAGACTTTTATATGATTCAAAGCAATAGTCTAGTTTTGACATGAAGACTTTAATACCCAAGCATACCAACAAGCAACCATGTCTTTCGAAATATCAACACTAAAGCAAGTTATCCCTAGTCAATCATGCTCAATCATTGATCCATTCATGACACACTCGAATATTAGCTACACCCAATGTGCAAATACGATCATAGTGCCCCTTAGTTGGTGCTTTATAAGAGAGGATGGAGACTCAAATTCAAAAAAAAATTGCATAAGTAAAAGAAAGGCCCTTCGCGGAGGGAAGTAGTGATTTGTAGAGGTGCCAGAGCTCAAAGCTTAAATTGACAGATAAAATTATTTTTGAGAGGCATACTTTTCCTACCAACGAAAACGACTTGGAGCATCCCAACACTTTCCATGCTAGATACATCATAGGCGGTTCCCAAACAGAAAATAAAGTTTATTCCTTTTTCCACCATAACTTTCACTTTCCATGGCTAACCGTATCCATGGGTGCCCTCCATACCAACACTTTCCAAGGAATTTATTATTTGACAACATGAAGTAAATTCATTTATTCATTTCGGGACTGGGCATTCCTAGTACCTTTGCCATACTGTCGTGCAATGACAAGTGAATAAACACTCATCATGAGAATAACACATCTAGAATGGAAAATATTGGCTACCCTTTACCGCCTACCGAGTAGTAGAGCACGCAAAAGAGAAATTTATTTTGAATATTAGAGATGGCACATGCAAATTTTCTTAGAACGGTATGGAAATACCGCATATAGGTAGGTATAGTCGACTCATATGGCAAAACTGGTTTAAAGGGTTTTGGATGCACAAGTAGTGATCATACTTAGTGCAAAATGAAGGCTAGCAAAAGGATTGAGAAGTGACCAACCAAAAAGCGAAAAATCTCGTACCCAAGAATTAAGCATAAGTAACACCGAATAATGCACCACAAGTAGGATAAAAATTTCATTGCATAACTATTGACATTCGTGCTTGCATAGGGAATCACAAACCTTAACATCAATATTCCTACTAAAGCACAATTACTCATCAACATGACTCACATATCATATAATCATATCTCAAAACCATTACTTAATAATCAAGTTTATTTTGTCCAATGATATTCATGAAAGTTTTTATTATATCCTCCTTGGATATCTATCACTTTGGGACTATTTTTGTATGTTGCTTTTGATAAGCTCAAACAAATATAAGTGAAGATCATGAGCATAAAACTTTTCTTTCTCTCAAAATAATCAAAGTGAAGCAAGACATAACTTCTTACAAATTTACTAACTCCCAAATAAATCTAAGTGAAGCATGAGAGCATTTCTTCAAAATTAACAAAGCACACCATGCTCAAAAAGATATAAGTGAAGTACTAGAGAAAGTCCATGGCTCTAAAAATTTAAGTGAAGCATAGGAGCAAGCATACCATGATTTTTGGCTCTCTACAAATGGTGTGCCCAGCAAGTATTCAACACTTAAAACACAAAGTAAAACAAGAAAAGACTCATATCATACAAGACACTCCAAGCAAAACTCATATCATGTGACGAATAAAAATATAGTTTCAAGTAAAATACCGATGGTCGTTAGAAGAAAGCGGGGATGCCACTCGGGGCATCCCCAAGCTTAGTTGATTGCTACTTCTTTGAATATTATCTTGGGGTGCCTCGGCTATCCCCAAGCTTATCCTTATTCCTTCATCCATCATAAGGTAACCCAAAACTTGAAAACTTCAATCACACAACACTCAAACAAAACCTTCATGAGATCCGTTAGTATAAGAAACCAAACCACTACTATTAGAAATGTAGCAAAGCTATTATTATTTTGTTTTTGCATTATATGTACTGTATTACAACTTTTGTATGGCAAAAACTCATCAAAGAAAACCATAGAATCATCAAAACAAGCACACAACGCAAAGAAAACAGAATCTGTCAAAAATAGAACAGTCTGTAGCAATCTTAAAATTTCGAATACTTCTGTAACTCCAAAAATTATGAAATAAAACTTTGGACGTGAGGAATTTGTCTATTAATACTCTGCAAAAATAATCAACTTAAAATCACTCTTCTATAAAACATGACAAAGAATCTCGTGAGGGCAAAAGTTTCTATTTTTCAGCAAGATCAAATAAACTTTCACCCAAGTCTTCCCAAAGGTCTTGCTTGGAACAAACACTAATTTAAACACAATAACACAATGACAAAAGTAGAATAATTATGCTAACACTCAAGAACAGAAAGCAAAAAGCAAAAATAAAATTTATTCATTGGGTTGCCTACCAACAAGCGCTATCGTTTTACGCCCTTAGCTAGGCATAACGCGTAGGATCTAAGTTTTGTCATCTTTGGTTCTAGATCCATAAGATGACCTCATGATTGATTCATATGGTGGCCTAATTCTTGTTCTAGGGAAGTGTTCCATTCCCTTCCTTAGTGGAAATTGAAATTTAATATTTCCTTCTTTCATATCAATGACGGCACCAATAGTACGCAAAAACAGTCTACCAAGAATAATTGGACAAGACGGATTGCAATCAATATCAAGAACAATAAAATCTATGGGCACATAATTCCTATTTTCAAGAATAAGAACATCATTAATTCTTCCCATAGGATTTTTAATAGTATAATCCTCTAAGTGCAAATTTAAAGAACATTCTTCAATATCGGTAAGACCAAGCACATCACATATAGATTTCGGAATTGTAGAAACACTAGCACCCAAGTCAAACAAAGCAAAACACTCATAATTTTTAGTCTTGACTTTGATAGTAGGTTCCCATTCATCATGCAATTTTCTAGGAATTGAAACTTCTAATTCCAACTTTTCTTCAAAAGCTTTCATCATATCATCAACAATATGTTTAGTAAAAGCTTTATTTTGTTCATAATCATGGGGTGAATTTATCATGGATTGCAACAAAGAAATACAATCAACCAAAGAGAAACTATCATAATTAAACTCTTTGTAATCCAAAATAATGGGCCCAGCACTAGTTAAAGTCTTGACCTCTTCAAACCCACTTTTATCAATTTTTTCCACAAGATTTTCACCCTCCGAATCATAGGGACGCCTTCTAACTAAAGTTGACTCTTCTCCAGTCCCTTTTTCATCAATCTTAATTTTACTAAACAAAGAATCAATAGAAGAAACACCAATCACTTTAATATCTTCATCACTTTTATCTTCCAACGAGATTGGTTTAGCGGCCATTTGATTCACTAAAGTGGCTTGTGCATTGGATATTTTTCCCAACAAACTTTCAGCAAAAGCATACTTAGATTGAAGATTGCAAACTTCTCTACTAATATCATCAAGTTGTTTCGTTATAGCTTCTAACACAACGGAGTGTTCCTTAAGTTCTTAAGTAAAATATTTATTATGCTCAAATTGTGTAGTCATATATTCCTTAGTACTTTTCTCAATTTCATGCAAAATATTTGGGTAAGGAACATCATAATATTTTCTTCAAGGCATCATGACTATGCAAACAAGAACATACAAACAGATCTGACGAGAAAATGCGAACAAAAAAAGAAGGCGAATAAAACGGCAAATTTTTGTGAAGTGGGGAGAGGAAAACGAGAGGCAAATGGAAAATAATGTAATTGCGTGGAGATGAGATATGTGATTAGGAACTTGGTTGATGTTGAAGATCCTCCTCGGCAACGGCGCCAGAAATTTCTTTTGATGTCTGCTAGAACTACGTCGGTATTTCCCCAAAGAGGTAGGGATGATGCAGTATAGTGACGGTAGGTATTTCCCTCAGTGATGAGACCAAGATTATCGAACCAGTAGGAGAACCTCCTCACACCACGTAAACTGCACCTGCACACAAATAACAAATACTCGCAACCCGACGTGTTAAAGGGGTTGTCAATCCCTTTTGGGTACGACGCCTCAAGTAGGCAAATAACGTGAGGTAAAAAGTGGTAGATATGATAAATAGATCGTGAAACAAATAAATTGCAGCAAGGTATTTTTGTATATTTGGTTTAATAGATCTGCAAATAAATGCAAGAGAAAATAGATCACAAAGGAAAATATGATGAGAAGAGACCCGGAGGCCGTAGGTTTCACTAGTGGCTTCTCTCGAGAGAAATAGCAAACTGTTGGAAAACAATTACTGTTGGGAAATTTATAGAACTTCAAATAATCATGACGATATCCAGGCAATGATCATTATATAGGCATCCCGTCCAAGATTAGTAGTCCGACTCCTGCCTGCATCTACTACTATTACTCCACACATCGACCGCTATCCAGCATGCATCTAGTGTATTAAGTTCATGAGAACACGGAGTAATGCAATAAGAACGATGAAATGATGTAGACGGTATCCGTTTATCTATTGCGGCAAATATAGATCTCATCTTGTTATCCTTAGTAGCAACGATACATATGTTTCTGTTCCCCTTCTGTCACTGGGATCAAGCACCGTAAGACTGAACCCACTACAAAGCACCTCTTCCCATTGCAACATAAATAGATCAAGTTGGCCAAACAAAACCCAAATATCAGAGAAGAAATATGAGGCTATAAGAAATCATGCATATAAGAGATCAAAGAAGACTCAAATAACTTTCATGGATAAAAACATAGATCTGATCATAAACTCAAAGTTCATCGGATCCCAACAAACACACAGCCAAAAGACTTACATCATATGGATCTCTAAGAGACCATTGTATTGATAATCAAGAGAGAGAGAGAGGAAGCCATCTTGCTACTAACTACGGACCCGTAGGTCTACAAAGAACTAATCACGCATCATAGGAGAGGCACCAATGGAAGTGGTGAACCCCTCCATGACGGTGTCTAGATTGGATCTGGTAGTTCTGGACTCTGCGGCGACTGGATCAATATTTCATCGACTCCCCTAGGGTTTCTGGAATATTTGGGCATTTATTGAGCAAAGAGGCGGTTCGGGGGGCACCCGAGGTGGGCACAACCCCCCAGGGCGCGCCTGGGCCTCCTGGTGCGCCCTGGTGGGTACTGCTCACCTCGAGCAGCCCCTCAGGTGCTTACTTGGCCCATTGGCTCTCTTCTGGCCTAAAAAAATCCTCCAGGAGTTGCGTTGCGTTTGGACTCCGTTTGATATTGATTTCCTGCGATGGAAAAAACTTGCAGAAAATAGCAACTGGCACTGGCACTTTGTCAATAGGTTAGTACCAAAAAATGATATAAAATGACTATAAAATGATTGTAAAATATCCAAGAATGATAATATAATAGCATGGAACAATCAATAATTATAGATACGTTGGAGACGTATCACATACATCTATAAGCATAAGTTCCAAAAGGACAAGTAAAGGTGGTTTTCTCTTGATCAGGTTGTGAGACAGGTATTTGAGAAAACCCATAATATCCATAGAGAAAACAAAAGTGTGTGTGCTTAGATAATCTTTCTAGCATTTGATCAATGAAAGGCAGAGGGTAATGATCTTTTCTAGTTGCTTTATTTAATTTTCTAAAATCAAATTCTATAGCGAGTGACAATTCTTTGCGGAATAAGTTCATTTTTATCATTAGGAACAACAGTAATACCTCCCTTCTTAGTTACACAATGAACAGGACTTACCCATCTACTATCAGCTATGGGATAGATTATACCTGCTTCCAGAAGCTTTAGTATTTCAGTTCTTACCACTTCTTTCATTTTAGGATTTAAACATCATTGGTGATCAACAACGGGTTTAGCATCAGGCTCCATATTAATCTTGTGCTGATAGAGAGTGGGACTAATGCCCTTAAGACTGCCAAGAGTATATCCAATAGTAGCATAGTGCTTCTTCAGAATTTTCAATAATCTTTCTTCCTCATGTTCTGAAAAGTTAGCACTAATAATAACAGGATATATCTTTTTCTCATCAAGATAAGCATATTTCAACGTGTCTGGCAACTGTTTTAATTTAAACACAGGATCACCTTTAGGTGGAGGAGGACCTCCTGGAGTTTCAATAGGCAAATTGTGTTTAAGCAGACGTTGTTGTTCAATTTTTTTTGTCTATCTCATTTCTTTCATGCGTATGCATATCATTTTCATGGTCTAGCAAATATTGTTCTAGTAGATCAGTAGGAGGCACGACAATAGAAGCAAGGCCAATTATTTCATCCTTACGAGGCAATTCTTTCTTATGGTGTTTTCTATTAAACTTAGAAAAATTAAACTCATGAGACTCATTACCAAAACTAACACCGACAGTTTGTTTCTCGGAATCTATTTTAGCATTAACAGTGTTCAAGAAAGGTCTACCAAAGATAATGGGAAAAAAGTCATCTTGTGGGGAACCAAGAACTAGAAAATCAGTAGGATATTTTATTTTCCTACACAAGACTTCAACATCTCTAACAATCCCAAGTGGTGTGATGATGTCTCTATTAGCAAGTTTAATAGTAACATCGATGTCTTCTATTTTAGCTGGTGCTATATCATTCATAATTTCTTGATATAAGGTAAAAGGAATAGCACTTACGCTAGGACCTAAGTCACATAAACCATGATAACAGTGATCTCCTATTTTGACTGAGACAATAGGTATGCCAAAAACGGGTCTATGTTTATCTTTCTCATCGGGTTTAGCATTTCTAGCAGCTTCATTACAAAAGTAAATAACATGCCCTTCTATATCTTCTACCAAGAGATCTTTAACCATAGAAACGCTAGGTTCTACTTTGACTTGTTCAGCAGGTTTATGTGACGCCCGGATAATTAGGCTACAGTAATTCCACGCTAATGATGCCACGTCACCTCGGTTACTGTTGTTAATCTCGCGATGGTTCAAAAACGATTCAAATTCAAATTTAAAATCAATTCAAACAATTAAAGTTTTCAAAAGTCAAAACTAAAATGTTCTTAATGTGACAAATAAATCATGGATATTATTGGTGGAGTAACATCTTTATAAAATAATTAAATACCCTAAAGTGATTAAAACAACATCAAAACAATTAGTTATACTCCTAATATATTTTACTAAATACTAAACTATTTTTATTCTGAGGTAAAACTTCTTAGAACAGTGGATTATTTTGACATGCTATTTTTGGAGCTATTGTCATATTTTACTAAACCAAAAATAAAGTGTAACTAAAATAAAACAGAAAAGAAATAAATAAAAAAGAAAGTAACAGAAAAGTAAAATAGGAGAAAGACCCCCTTGGCCAACTGGGCCAAACGGCCCAGCCGACCAGCCCACTAACCTAGCCGGCCCACCCCACTCCCTTAACTCCCCTGGGCGACCGAACCCAAACCCTAGCGCACCTCCACTCTCCCACTCGCCCCCACTAGCTCTCCCTCGTCCCACTCCTCATCTGCCCCTGATCTCGATCGAGGGAAACGGCTCCCCGACCCCGTTGCCGCCACACTTCGCCGTCACCTCGCCAACCGCCGTCGCAAGGAGAACGACCCCGCCGCCCGGATCGACCGCGCTCGCCGTTGCCGGAGCTACCTCAACGGACGCCATCGCCGTCCTGCCTCCTCCTCCCCACCGGCCTGCTTCCTCTCTGCCATCGTCCCCATCCTCCTCCTCGCTGGACTGCTCGTCCTCGCCTCCTCCCCGACTGCCTTCATCGCGCCTCGCCGCCCGATCCCCTACACCGCTCGTGAGCATCTCCCCTCTCTTCTCCCCCTCTACTCCCGTCGCCGGATTCGATCATGCCCGTCGTCCACGCTGTGGCCCTGGAGCCGTCCCTGATGGCCACCGGCCCCGCGCTGCTTCGCCACTGCAGCGCCCTGCTATCCGCACACGCACGCGCTCACGGCCGCCGCCTCCGCGCCGTGACTAGGCCGACGCCCCGCTCAATCCCCCTGTCGTCTCAGTCAACCATTGTGCTCGCCGACCCTCCACCCTTCGCGGGCGCCGTCCACGGCCGGCTAGCCGTGGCTGCGCTCCGGCGAGCCACCCGCCCGCAGCCCCTCACCCAGTCGGGTGCACCCTCGAGGGCCAGTGCCCGTTCGGGCTGCCGACGCCCGCGCCCACTAATGGCCAGATGGGGCACTTACGGTTGGGCCCCGCCCCCTGTATCTATGACGAAGGGGGCCCATGCCCCTGTACTATTTAGAACAGAAATAAAAATAATATTAATTAATCAATTAATTAACTCAATCAACACTGTTTAATTAAACCTAATCATCTAATTATTCTAATTAAACTTGTTTAGTTAATCCCATACAATGACATGTGGAACCCAGTGGTCTGTTGACTAGTCAAAGTCCACAGTTGACCGATGATGTCATGCTGACGTCATACTTGCAATTTCGAATTTAATTAATTCTGTTAATTCTAAAAATGATTTATAACTTTGCAAATCATATAAAATAATCCGTAACTCGGATGAAAATACTTTCTACATGAAAGTTGCTCAGAACGACGAGACGAATCCGGATACGCAGCCTGTTCGTCCGCCACACATCCCTAGCATAGTGAACCTGCAACATTTAACCTCCGGTTCATCTGTCCGGAAACGTGAAACACCGGGGATACTTACCCGGATGTTTTCTCCCTTCGCCGGTATCACCTACTACAGCGATTGGGCACACCTAGCACCGCGCATTGTCATGTCTTCCATCGTCATGCTTATGTTTGCTTTTATATTTATTGTTTCTTCCCCCCTCTTCTCTCTCTGGACACCGAGACAGACGCCGCTGCTACCCAGTACGACTATGGTGTTGACGACCCCTCCTTCTTGCCAGAGCAACCAGGCAAGCCCCCCCCCCCTTGATCACCAGATATCGCCTATTATCCTCTATACTGCTTGCATTAGAGTAGTGTAGCATGTTACTGCTTTCCGTTAATCCTATTCTGATGCATAGCCTGACATTGTTGCTACATCTGTTGATACCTTACCTGCAATCCTAATACTTAGTATAGGATGCTAGTTTATCATCTGTGGCCCTACATTCTTGTCGGTCTGCCTTGGTATACTATTGGGCCGTGATCACTTGGGAGGTCATCACCGGTATATACTATATATATACATATTATAGATGGTGACTAAAGTCGGGTTGGCTCGAAGAGTACCCGCGAGTGATTCACGGATTGGGGGCTGAAAGGACCTTTGTCCCAACGGCCCTCTGTGTGGATCTTTGTGGCAGAGCAATAGGGCAGGTTGAGACCACCTAGGCGAGAGGTGGGCCTGGCCCTGGTCGGCGTCCGTGGTTACTTCATAATAACACGCTTAACGAGATCTTGGTATTTGATCTGAGTCTGGCCACTGGCGACATGTTGATCTTCCGAGGCCGGGCATGACCCAGGAAAGTGTGTCCGGCCAAATGGTATCGAGCGTGTTGGGTTATGTGGTGCACCCCTGCAGGGAAGTTAATCTATTCGAATAGTCGTGTCCCTCGGTAAAAGGACGACCCGGAGTTGTACCTTGACCTTATGACAACTAGAACTGGATACTTAATAAAACACACCTAGACAAGTTCCACAAACAACCCGGTGATCGCTTTTCCACAGGGCGATGAGGGGAGGATCACCGGGTAGGATTATGCTATGCGATGCTACTTGGAGGACTTCAATCTACTCTCTTCTACATGCTGCAAGACGGAGGCTGCCAGAAGCGTAGTCTTCGACAGGATTAGCTATCCCCCTCTTATTCTGGCATTCTGCAGTTCAGTCCACTGATATGGCCCTTTACACATATACCCATGCATATGTAGTGTTGCTTTCTTCCCCCTTTTCCCCCCTTTCCTTTCTTTCTGGTTGTCGCAACCAGACGTTGGAGCCCAGGAGCCAGACGCCACCGTCGACGACGACTCCTACTACACTGGAGGTGCCTACTACTACATGCAGGCCGCCGACGACGACTAGGAGTAGTTTAGGAGGATCCCAGGCAGGAGGCTTGCGCCTCTTTCGATCTGTATCCCAGTCTGTGCTAGCCATCTTATGGAAACTTGTTTAACTTATGTCTGTACTCAGATATTGTTGCTTCCGCTGACTCGTCTATGATCGAGCACTTGTATTCGAGCCCTCGAGGCCCCTGGCTTGTAATATGATGCTTGTATGACTTATTTATGTTTTTAGAGTTGTGTTGTGATATCTTCCCGTGAGTCCTTGATCTTGATCGTACACGTTTGCGTGTATGATTAGTCTACGATTGAATCGGGGGCGTCACAAGTTGGTATCATAGCCGACTGCCTGTAGGAATCCCCTTACACACTCCTTGGCCGAAGTTGAGTCTAGTCGATGAAAATTGTTTTACTAACTTGGCTGTGCGGCCCATGGGCCCACGTCGCCAATTGGGTGGTATTAGGATCTTTTATTCCTCATCTATACTCCGGGATTCTGATCTCTCTTCTATTCGGGTTAAATGATTTTGCTAAAAAGACTAACTTTAGGTTCTCGAAAATACTTTCTCCCGGGGAGCCCCTCAATCCAGATGATCGCTTGCTGCACCAGAAGATTCCGAAGATACTCTTCGAGGTTTTTCCGAGACCCTTGTGCCCATCGAGTTTACAATCCCCTACCACCGATATACCCTTATGGATAACTACCTACAATTGTCGTTCATACCTTCATCCTCAGTTGCTCTTGTTATTACAAGATGCCTTAAATTGCTCTCCGTTGTTCCGAAAATCCTTTAAGTTTACTGCGTTGCAGTTCTTTACCACATGAATACCCCTATTGAAAATTCCTCGCACTTATTGAGTATCCGTTCATCCCCAGTTGTTCATATGCTTCATAAGATACTCTGAAATACTATCCGACCTTCTGAGCATCCTCTTCAAACTATTGCTCTGCATATACTTGTATGCTTACATTATGGATGCTCCCATATCACTAGCAATATTCACTAGTATCTTTTGACACTGTCATTTTGATCCTATTGATTCAACATGTGTGTGAATACACACAATCATCAATCGACCCTTCTAATTATCTTTCCGGCTCAGACATCATTCTGAACTTGAGCTGGTTCTGAACCAAACTATTTGTCATCAATTGTGCCTCTGGTCTATCCAACTTATCCATCCTTGATCAGAGCGTCTGCTTTTGATCCCTTGTTTTGGAAATCATAATTCCTTTGTTATCTAAGCATCGAATTATTCAGATGTTCTATAATCTGATGTCCGTGCAATCTTTCTTCCTCTGATTGAGTACCGATACTCACATCAGCTCCGTTGTGGATCACCCGATCCATTGTTGGATTTCATCCGACATCTTCCTTCATATTCAATAACCTTGTGAGCCTTTCCACGGGTATATAATGCCTTTGGTAAATTGTATCCTCTGCTTGGCCAACCATGCTCTGCTTTCGAGCTTGTGTATTTACTTTTGAAACTTGTGGTATATGTTACTAAGATGCCCGATGGGTTGAACCTATGCCTTCCCCTAATCCGTGAGAACCCAAAAGTTTTCACAAGTCATACTCTTCTGGTGTTCTACCAGATAAAATTACAACACTATAGTTATATCAAAGCGAGAGGTGAATGAAATGATATGCATTAAAGAAGTGGGAGTCGACCTTGAACTTTGTGTTCATGCCCATGGACATGATGTAGATCCTATCATGGAAACTTCTTCTAATAATAAATATTTTCTTGACAAATATCATCTGGTATCTGTGAATTGATCCTTTGTAACTGTGGTTCCGACCATGATTGTTCTCCTTTGATTCTATTTCTCGGACAAGTTAAAGTACTTGCCTTTTGCAGATCAGTATGCCTTCCCAACCTCTATTTTGTTCTACCTTTGAGTATTACCCCTTGGTATCTCGAGGATATCCACCCATTGCACTTCATCTTATGAAATTCTGATGAAGTAGTACCTTTTCCCATCATAGTCACTCCACAGGTTCTGGGTTGTCGTCAATCGAGAACACCAATTTGTGAATCGAATCAATACTGAGATTCAGTACTCTCAGTACTTTGTTGTTGAGAAGTTTAATACTCCATCACGTCACTCCTAGCCTGATCGGCTATATCGTTATCATGCTAAACCTTAACTGTGCTACCTGGTCCTTAATCCCAGAGCGCAACTTTCGATGATGAGCTAAGTTTACGCCGATCTTCCTCGTCATATCAATTCTCCATGAACATCAAGCTTGATTCCGAGCTTGTGTCGTATTCGTGGTTCCAATAAACCTTCGCTTCACCATTGCTTTTGCTTGATGTCGTCGCTGATTGATTACATCTTCATGGAGACTCTTGACAAAATTTCTCGTGATCATCATCAACATTTTAACTCCTTCCAGGATAACAATTGAATTCATGATGAGAAAGACCATCCTTGCCCTCGATGATTAGTGTTATCATCGACCACTCTACTGCCTTCCCTCCAACACAAACTTGTTCGTGTTTTGTGTTATACCTTTGAGTTCCTTGCTATCCAGCATTTGTTCTTCTTTACCTTGGAGTATTACCATCTTTTATGTCAAGGATGTTGTGAGGACTGCTCCACCTCTGAAGGAATTCTTGGTATTGTGATACTTCTCACCCTCACCATTCTTTCTTGGTCCCCGTGTTGATTCTAATCAGGATACCAACACGTGAACCATGCTACTTGGATTCTGTACTTCTAGCAACCCTATTGCTTTGAAGTTAATGGTCGACATTTCACTCTTAGACCATTGGTTATCGAATCACCATTCTAACATTGATCATGCTACCTAAGCCCATATTTGGGTGCACCTTTCAACCAATGTTTGATTGGGTATGTTTTCCTAGAGCATACCTCATTATACCATTTGATCTGACAAATGTTATTTCCTTGCTCACATATTTGTGGAAATCCATCCGTTTGGAATTCTCGGTGAATTGTCGTTGAGCCCATTAGCCACCCCCTCATCCCATCCTTGGTTTAATAATGAACTATTGTTTAAGGAATCCGCTCCCCTAGTTCATTTCCTGAGAATCTTGCAATGTCATTTCGTTGATTTGTGTTGCACCTTTTCTTCTCGGACATCCTGAGTCTGAGGTATCATGACACCAATCGGATCTGAATCTCGGTCAGATATGATGGTTGGGACAACATTCCAGGAGTTATGATGTTGGTCCTTTGATGACCCAGTATTATGATGTCATGCCTAGCCCCCTGGCTGGAGGACCTATCATTATAATTTCTTTTTCAAGGATAACTATTCTTCCATGAGGAAATTGTAAGACTTATTCTACAAGTTATTCATGATGGATCCTTTGTGTTTCCAAAGTCTGATCTTCACCTGATGACCATGTCAATGCTATTTTGAAGCATGTCCATGGTACTCCGATCTTCAACAAGAACATTTGAAGCCCAATGTTAAATGTTTCTTGCTCAATTATCCAAACACCGCTGTATGGGTAATGTCATGAAATTTCTCTCCCCTTTCCTAAAGGGTTCTCCACAATTATATCCTGTCATGGATATCATGCTCTGTTTGACCTTGGGAAGGATATACTCCTAATAATTGTGTGTAATCACAATTTTCCTTTCCATTATTCTGTTTAATCTGATAATCACGTTTTCCTTTCCATTCTTTTGTTTAACCTTTCCTGATTCTGACTTAACTGAGCAAAGATAATTCCCTGCTTAGGTAGGCACCTTGTTGTACCACTCTGTCTGTAAGACCCTGTTACTATCGTTGATGACATTCTGGTAACCACCGATGGGTGATAACTTTGCCAATTGGTTCGCCTCGTTCATCAAGCAGCAAAATTGCTTTCTTCGTTCCCTGTCCTTGGTACCGACATTGTTGCCGGGATACCTGACAAGCTATCCACTGACATGCCTCCCTGTCGCGGTATTGCAAGATGTCACCACCCTTCCTACTTTCAACCCACATGGTGGGCCCATAACCCACAGGTCCACTGGATCGAAACCTGACTCTCCTTTACAACCCGGATTCTAATGTATCCTTTGTACCTGGCTTCGTATGTGATTCACGAGCTAAATGCTATACCACTATTCATCCTGGAATCAAACACCATGTTATTCTCGTTGTTCAAACCCCCATTCTAGCTTCTGTCTAGTCATTGAATGATTGCCTACCCGTTTGAAACTTTGGTACCATCGTATATTGCACTCAACGAATTCACTGAAATACAACTCGTGGGGGTACCTTGTGTATTTCCCATTGAGTTCACCTTCAGATGCCCATCTTAGTGGAGATGCGTTCTTCCGGAGTTTTTCCCCTTGATCGCGTTCGTAGGACGATGGAGATCCCGAAGAAAGGAGGACGACTTGATCATGGTGACTTGGAGCAGAGAAATGAAGACATCCACGAAAGGGATCAACCTCTTTGAAAGGGGAGCTAAGACCGAGAAGACTCGTTAGGTTTTTCGCTACCAGCACCTTCCCACCCTTACTCCACCTCTTAAAATCTCGGGACGAGATTTCTTGTAGTGGAGGAGAATTGTGACGCCCGGATAATTAGGCTACAGTAATTCCACGCTAATGATGCCACGTCACCTCGGTTACTGTTGTTAATCTCGTGATGGTTCAAAAACGATTCAAATTCAAATTTAAAATCAAGTCAAACAATTAAAGTTTTCAAAAGTCAAAACTAAAATGTTCTTAATGTGACAAATAAATCATGGATATTATTGGTGGAGTAACATCTTTATAAAATAATTAAATACCCTAAAGTGATTAAAACAACATCAAAACAATTAGTTATACTCCTAATATATTTTACTAAATATTAAATATTTTTATTCTGAGGTAAAACTTCTTAGAACAGTGTATTATTTTGACATGCTATTTTTGGAGCTATTTTCATATTTTACTAAACCAAAAATAAAGTGTAACTAAAATAAAACAGAAAAGAAATAAATAAAAAATAAAGTAACAGAAAAGTAAAATAGGAGAAAGACCCCCTTGGCCAACTGGGCCAAACGGCCCAGCCGGCCAGCCCACTAACCTAGCCGGCCCACCCCAATCCCTTGACTCCCCTGGGCGACCGAACCCAAAACCTAGCGCACCCCCACCCTCCCACTCGCCCCCACTCCCTCTCCCTCGTCCCACTCCTCCTCTGCCCCCCGATCTGGATCGAGGGAAACGGCTCCCCGACCCCGTTGCCGCGACACTACGCCGTCACCTCGCCAACCGCCGTCACAAGGAGAACGACCCCGCCGCCCGGATCGACCGCGCTCGCCGTTGCCGGAGCTACCTCACATGACGCCATCGCCGGACGCCATCGCCGGCCTGCCTCCTCCTTCCCACCGGCCTGCTTCCTCTCCGCCATCGTCCCCATCCTCCTCCTCGCCGGACTGCTCGTCCTCGCCTCTTCCCCAACTGGCTTCATCGCGCCTCGCCGCCCGATCCCCTGCACCGCTCGTGAGCATCGCCCCTCTCTTCTCCTCCTCTGCTCCCGTCGACGGAACCGACCGTGCCCGTCGTCCGCGCCGTGGCCCTGGAGCCGTCCCTGATGGCCACCGGCCCCGCGCTGCTTCGCCACCGCAGCGCCCTGCTATCCGCACACGCACGCGCTCACGGCCGCCGCCTCCGCGCCGTGACTAGGCCGACGCCCCGCTCAATCCCCCTGTCGTCTCAGTCAACCATTGTGCTCGCCGACCCTCCAATCTTCGCGGGTGCCGTCCACGGCCGGCTAGTCGTGGCTGCGCTCCGGCGAGCCACCCGCCCGCAGCCCCGCACCCAGGCGGGTGCACCCTCGAGGGCCAGCGCCCGTTCGGGCTGCCGACGCCCGCGCCCGCTAATGGCCAGATGGGGCACTTACGGTTGGGCCCCGCCCCCTGTATCTATGACGAAGGGGGCCCGTGCCCATGTACTGTTTAGAACAGAAATAAAAATAATATTAATTAATCAATTAATTAACTTAATCAACACTGTTTAATTAAACCTAATCATCTAATTATTCTAATTAAACTTGTTTAGTTAATCCCATACAATGACATGTGGGACCCAGTGGTCTGTTGATTAGTCAAAGTCCACTGTTGACTGATGACGTCATGCTGACGTCATATTTGCAATTTTGAATTTAATTAATTCTGTTAATTCTAAAAATGTTTTAAAACTTTGGAAATCATATAAAATAATCCGTAACTCGGATGAAAATACTTTCTACATGAAAGTTGCTCAGAACGACGAGACGAATCCGGATACACAGCCCGTTCGTTCGCCACACATCCCTAGCATAGTGGACCTGCAACATTTCACCTCCGGTTCATCTGTCCGGAAACGGGAAACACTGGGGATAATTTTCCGGATGTTTTCTCCCTTCGCCGGTATCACCTACTACCGCGATTGGGCACACCTAGCACCGTGCATTGTCATGTATTCCGTCGTCATGCTTATGTTTGCTTTTATATTTATTGTTTCTTTCCCCCTCTTCTCTCGCTAGACACCGAGACAGACGCCGCTGCTACCCAGTACGACTACGGTGTTGACGACCCCTCCTTCTTGCCAGAGCAACCAGGCAAGCCCCCCCTTGATCACCAGATATCGTCTATTCTCCTCTATACTACTTGCATTATAGTAGTGTAGCATGTTACTGCTTTCCGTTAATCCTATTCTGATGCATAGCCTGACATTGTTGCTACATCTGTTGATACCTTACCTGCAATCCTAATACTTAGTATAGGATGCTAGTTTATCATCTGTGGCCCTACATTCTTGTCGGTCTGCCTTGCTATACTATCGGGCCGTGATCACGGGTATATACTATATATATATATATATATACATATTACAGATGGTGACTAAAGTCGGGTTGGCTCGAAGAGTACCCGCGAGTGATTCACGGATTGGGGGCTGAAAGGACCTTTGTCCCGACGGCCCTCTGTGTGGATCTTTGTGGCGGAGCGACATGGCAGGTTGAGACCACCTAGGCGAGAGGTGGGCCTGGCCCTGGTCGGCGTCCGCGGTTACTTCATAATAACACGCTTAACAAGATCTTGGTATTTGATCTGAGTCTGGCCACTGGCCTATACGCACTAACCAACTAAGCGGGAAAGATATGGGCATTCGACGTCGTGGTATCAGCCGAAGCCTTCTTGACGTCAGCGACGGAGCGGCGCGCGCTGGATTGGATTGGAATGCCTGCTCTTGTATTAGGGAGGCTAGGCTGCTTCCGGCCGCCCTTGCAACATGTAGGTGTGCAGTGGGCGATGGGCCCAGACCCCTGCGTGCATAGGATTTAGACCGGTGTGATGACCTCTCTGTTGTGCCTAGGTGGGGCTGCCACGTGTTGATCTTCCGAGGCCGGGCATGACCCAGGAAAGTGTCTCCGGCCAAATGGGATCGAGCGTGTTGGGTTATGTGGTGCACCCCTGCAGGGAAGTTAATCTATTCGAATAGCTGTGTCCCTCGGTAAAAGGACAACCCGGAGTTGTACCTTGACCTTATGACAACTAGAACCGGATACTTAATTAAACACACCCAGACAAGTTCCACAGACAACCCGGTGATCGCTTTTCCATAGGGCGGCGAGGGAAGGATCGCCGAGTAGGATTATGCTATGCGATGCTACTTGGAGGACTTCAATCTACTCTCTTCTACATGTTGCAAGACGGAGGCTGCCAGAAGCGTAGTCTTCGACATGATTAGCTATCCCCCTCTTATTCTGGCATTCTGCAGTTCAGTCCACCGATATGGCCCTTTACACATATACCCATGCATATGTAGTGTAGATCCTTGCTTGCGAGTACTTTGGATGAGTACTCACGGTTGCTTTCTTCCCCCTTTTCGCCCCTTTCCTTTCTTTTTGGTTGTCGCAACCAGACGTTGGAGCCCAGGAGCCAGACGCCACCGTCGACGACGACTCCTACTACACTGGAGGTGCCTATTACTACGTGTTGGCCGTTGACGACGACCAGGAGTAGTTTAGGAGGATCCCAGGCAGGAGGCTTGCGCCTCTTTCGATCTGTATCCTAGTTTTTGCTAGCCATCTTATGGCAACTTGTTTAACTTATGTCTGTACTCAGATATTGTTGCTTCCGCTGACTCGTCTATGATCGAGCACTTGTATTCGAGCACTCGAGGCCCCTGGCTTGTAATATGATGCTTGTATGACTTATTTATGTTTTTAGAGTTGTGTTGTGATATCTTCCCGTGAGTCCCTGATCTTGATCTTACACGTTTGCGTGTATGATTAGTGTATGATTGAATCGGGGGTGTCACAGTATACATGCTCTTTTATAACTTTTATTGACCATAGTTGAAACCTTAGCATGTTCCTTTATCCTAACATGGAAAGGTGGTTTTTTAATATAAGCAGTAGGAACAACTGATCAACATTATAAATAATAGTTTCATCTTTAGCTATTACCAGTTCTTTAATTTATTCTTTAATAGGTGGATGATATTTAAACCACTTCTCCTTAGGGAGATCAACATGAGTAGCAAATGATTCACAAAAGGAGGCTACTATCTCAGAGTCAAGTCCGTATTTAGTGTTAAACTTTTGAAAATCGTCGGTACTCATAAAAGTTTTAACACAATAAAACATAAGCTTAATAACTGACTCTTTACCTTTGTCGAGTTCCCAATCTTTAGAGTTGCATTTAATTCTTTCTAAAAGATTCCACCTGAATTCAATAGTATTCTTCATAAAGGAACCAGTACAAGAAGTATCGAGCATGGATTGATCATCACGAGAAAGCCAAGCATAAAAATTCTGAATGGTAATTTCTCTTGAGAGCTCATGATTGGGGAATGAATATAACACTGACTTAAGCCTCCCCAAGCTAGAGCGATACTTTCTCCGTCACGTGGCCAAAAATAATATATATATATATATAGTTTTGATCCCGGTGAACTAGATGCATAGGATAATTTTTTTGCTCAAATTCCAATTTCAGTCGATTCCAATTCCAAGATCCAGTATCATCGCATAGCCTATACCATGCCAATGCTTTTTCCTTCAAATATAAAGCGAAAACCTTCTTCTTAGCTTCATCTCCGGGTAAACCTGCAAGCTTAAATAATTCACAAATTTCATGCACATATATCAAGTGCATATCAAAAATGTTCGTTTCCATCTCCTGCATAAGGGTTAGCTAGCAGTTGTTCTATCATACCCGAAGGAATTTCATAACCAATATTTTCAGTAGGTTGAGGGGTAACTAATTTTGGTTCCAGTCGAGGTGAAGATACCCCAAACAAACCCCTCAAAGAATTGTTCTCCATAGTAACAAGTGATAATAAATTTCAGCACGTAGTAATAATTTTTCCTTACCGGTTTCCACTTACCAAGAACGTTTCACTCCCCGGCAATGGCACCAGAAAGGATCCTTGATGACCCACAAGTATAGGGGATCAACCATAGTCCTTTCGATAAGTAAGAGTGTCGAACCAAACAAGGAGCAGAAGGAAATGAGCACTGAAATTATAAGCAACAAGTAGTTTTATAGAAAGATAATTTGTAACGAGCAAGTAACGGTAACAAAAAATAATATGCAGAAAGGTATCCAAATCCTTTTGTGGCAAAGGACAGGCCAAAACAATCTCCTACTATAGGCAAAGTGTTCTTGAGGGTACACGGGAATTTCATCTAGTCACTTTTCATCATGTTGCTTTGATTCGTGTTCGCTACTTTGATAATTTAATATGTGGGTGGACCGGTGCGTAGGTGTTGTTCTTACTTGAACAAACCTCCTACTTATGATTAACCCCCTTGCAAGCATCCGCAACTACGAGAAAAGTATTAAGATAAAATCTAACCATAGCATTCAACTTTTGATCCAAATCAGTCCCTTACGAAATAGCGCATAAACTAGGGTTTAAGCTTCTGTCACTCTCGCAACCCATCATCTAATAACTACTCCGCAATGCATTCCCTTAGGCCCAAATATGGTGAAGTGCCATGTAGTATACGTTCACATGACACCACTAAGGGAATCACAACATACATACCATCAAAATATCAAACACATATCAAGTTCACATGATTACTTGCAACAAGATTTCTCCCGTGACCCCAAACAAAACTAACTACTCAGAAACGATAATCATGATCAAGATCAGAGGTGTATTAAATAGCATAATGGATCTGGACACATAATCTTCCACCAAATAAACCATATAGTAATCAACTACAAGATGAACCAACACTACTAGTCACCACAAGCACCAATCTAAGGTTTTGGTACAAAGATTGAACACAAGAGATGAACTAGGGTTTGAGAGGAGATGGTGCTGTTGAAGATGTTGATGGAGATTTCCCTCTCCAAGATGGGAGAGCTGTTAGTGATGATGATGACGATGATTTCCCCCTCCGAGAGGGATGTTCCCCCTGCGGAATCGCTCCACCGGAGGGCAAAAGTGCTCCTGCCCAAGTCCTGCCTCGAGATGGCGGCGCTTCGTACCGAAAGTCCTCCCCTTATTTTTTCTTTGTCGAAATGACTTATATACCAGAAGAGGGGCACCAAAGGTGGGCCGAGGAGGGCACAACCCACTAGGACGCGCCTGGGCTCCCTGGCGTGCCCAGGTGGGTTGTGCCCACCTGGTTGGCCCCCTCTGGTAGTTATTTGCTCCAATAATTCTTAAATATTCCATAAAAATTCTCCGTGAAGTTTCAACTCATTTGGAGTTGTGGTGAATAGGTGGCCTGACGTAGCTTTTTCAGGTACAGAATTCCAGCTGCTGGTATTCTCCCTCTTTGTGTGAACCTTGCATATTATAAGAGAAAAGGCATTAGAATTACTCCAAAAAGCATTATTATGCATCAAAACATCATAAACAATAGTAGGAAAACATGATGCAAAATGGACGTATCAGGCTACGACAAAAATAAATGGTCGTTGGTCCCACAACCAATTGTTTCTGTCGTTGGTTGTCTGCCCAGGCCACGTCTGATCCAACGTGTCAAGCTGATGTGGTAAATTTGTGACCAATTCAATTGCTCGTTGATAAGAATCAGCCTGGTTCAATTCCGTGTTTGTATGGGCCAGGCCCATTAATTCAGTTTGTTTAATATATATTTTTCGTGTTAACTTCCGTAGCTACATGGGCCTAGCCCAACAATTCAGCCTTTTTATTTTCTGGGCCATGACTATTGATTTTCTATTTTTGGCCATATTATTATTGTGCTGGTCCCACTGGTCAGATTGGTCCCACTTGTCATGCTGATATCTAATTGGAACCACACGTCAGAAATTTCAACATTTGTCAAACAATTTTCATAAGTGGGTCCCCCTGGTCAGGTTTCCATTTCACAAGTATTAAATTATATCACAATCAAAATTTCAAACAGACTAGAGAGCAAATGAAATTCATCCAGAACAATAGTAAATATTACAATACATAATATGCTATTCTGCCTAATATTACAATACATAATATGCTACTCTTGCTGATAAGCTTCATGGCTTCGCACTTGGCTTTATACTTCACATGTGCAAAAAACAAGAAGAATAAGAACCTGTAGGCAGCATCCAACATTGACAATAATATCGATTTAACAGCACAAGATTTTGATATATTTATATAGTTCATAAGGTCAGCTGACTATTAAGGGCTTTCCCATAGATTACAAACAATTATGTGTACAAGGCAATTCAACATTTAAGTTGAAGGTGCTCAGTAGCAAAACAGAACGTGATATATACTAAACAACTTTAACTGGTAATACGCAACTAAATTGGCTATTAATCATCAAGCATGACATGACAACAGCTACTAGATAGATTTGGTTAAACATGTATAAAGCAGCAGCACGCATCGACAACAGCACGAGGATCGAATAGAGGTGCAAGACGGCAAGCATGCGGCCCGGACCTAATTCTCTCGGCATCCTGACAAGGGAAGCACGCATCTGAAGACCAGCTGCATTTCGTAATATAATTGGTGAAGCACAATAGCAAGTGTAATTAATGGCCAGTGTTGGCAGTACTGAATGTAAAACATGATGATCTAATCCAAGACCAGCTGCAGCCACAACATCAATCAACCTTCATTCAGTTGTAAAGTACCTTCTAAACTTTTGCACCAAGGCATTCAGAAGAAGAGACTTACTTGGAGGGCAAATAACTTGGTGTTGAGGTTCTGGGCGTTCTACAAGATGTGCAACACTTGTAGCTACATGTCAGGATTGTCTTGTGGATCCCGCAATATCAGATCAGCAGCGCTCCTCTGAAACAAAGCAGCCCATTTAAATCAGCAAAGTTAAAAGCAGGCACATAAACCACAACAGTAATAGCATAACCCCGACGCTTCTGTAACCAAACATGTGTCTAGATAAAGGGGTCACTTGCATTGGATGATCCCTTGGGCCTTGTGTGGAGTGATGAGCATATACCACATGGTTCATTGCAAGCACAACAATATTGGGCATTACAGGAGACACACAATTACAGAAGTAGAAACATTCCAATAGTTTAATACTGGTATGCTACATAACAGGATGAATCAAAGAAACAAATATAGACTTGATGTTAACAAACAGAGAGTGCAAATTTATAGAACAGGGATCAACCGACCTTGTGTGGTGGTCGGGGTGGACAACGACGTCCTCTTGGTCAGCTTGGGCGTCCTCCTGCACCAAATCAAATAGAAGAATTAGAAAAACGTTGAAGCATGTTGAATAACTAAACATACATACATGTATATAGAAGCAAAAGAAGAAGTATATATCCTCTCTCTCTCTGCCTTAACATGTGTATGTAGTCTAGATCATTTAACGAACTGTTGTCGTACAAAAACAAATATGTTGTGGATCCATTGTTTGACTAGATTTAATGTTAAGCACAGACTGGTGTTTTTCCTCAATCAAACTAATGTACCACTAGTACTAGCATTAAAGGATGAAGTTGATAGGAAGCAAATCAAAACAAGGACAATAATTTTCTGTTGCACGCAATAATCTAGGATGCCAAGAAGGAATTACCTCAAATCTGAAGAAGAAGAAGAAAACCGAGGTTCAAGTTCACGCGTTCAGCTAGGTGTCCATGAGTGGCACATCTTCGCTCTTCGAAAGGGCAGGGGTATGTTGAATTGTCCTGGAGCGCAACACAACAAAGAAGGAGCATGAGAAACAAGGCAAATAGATATAATTAAACTACCATTTGATATCTAAACGAATAATCTTGAGTATTGATTTTGGCATTTGCATACATCAAAGAAAGATAATTAAATTCAGTTAATAGTAGCACACAATATATATGAAGGACTAAATTGCTTAAATTTGGAGGAGGATGATAATTTGGGCATATGAAGGCACTGTAAATATTTCAAACCATTTGGATAAATAAAAATAGTACTTCCTTCACAATGCTCTCCACTGAAAAGAAAATTGGGAAACACATTGAGGAAAATTTGCTAAATTAAATGAGCTAAAATTAGGTGGAGGGAGGTTCTATGTGCAGGGTCATGCCCTGGTAAATTTTCAGCAATTATAAAGCAATATAAAAATATTTGCTTGACAAACTGAAAACATTACCAGAAAAAAAGATTGGATGGTGAGATCACATGGATTGTTAGATGGGGCTCAAATTTTATGGAGAGCTATGATTCGGGAATATAGAAGATGTGGCAAATATTCAAATTATTAGGATATGCCTAGCTAGTACTTCCTTCATAAAGCTTCTAGCTGAATAGAAACTTTGGAAATTTGTTGAGGAAGATTTACTAGGAAAATAGAGCTGAATTTTGTCACGAGGCAATGATTTAGTTAGGAAAGAGTGCCCAATTTTTTGAGGGAAATCAAGAAAATATAAATAACATTTCCTTCACAAAGTCCTGTTTTGACCAGAATAGGAAAATGAATATTCATGAATTATTTATGAACTAGCCAATGAAGGTTTTTGACATATTTGAGAAAGATATGATCCAAAGAATTTGTGAGATTATTTTGGCAATTTGGGGAATGACAGAAATGTAGGTTGCTTCACAACCTAGGACAAAAATTGACACATGGACATGACACAAAGGCAAAAATTCACACATGGACATGACACAAGGCGAAACTGATGAGGTGGCGCCTAGTCAAAGCAAGGCACCACAATTTACAAGGCTATGACCATCGATATTGGTCGTGATCAGCTAGAAATAAAGTAGCGGACTAGTGCTGTCTACTTTACGACCATTTCGTGTAAGGAAATTACGACCTTTCTGTCCAAAATGGTCGTTATGGTTTAGGGTTTGGAGCCTCAGAATAGCTTATTACCAATTGGTCTCAAATGGTCGTAGATTCACGACCTTTTCTTCCAGGGTCACTGGCAGAAGGTCACAAGTTGACATATTTCCTATAGTGGACCTTAGGATGGCGACGGGGACCGCGTCTCGCGGTGCAACAACCCGAAAGGGTGACGCAGTAACGATGCGGGTTGGTGCAGCCGTGGGGAGAACCACAGGATGGCGACTCTGCGCTGTGGCGAGACAACGCAGCGGCAGCCCGTTGCTGAATCAGTGGAGGGCACGTTGTACTCAGGGACAGGGCAGCGACGGCCAGCCCAGAGTGATGGATGGTAGATGTGCAGAAGAAGCCGTGATGGGCCACCCGCATCGCACGGGACAGCTGGGTCACAGAAGAGGCTGGGTCGTCGTGGCAGTGTTGGAGTAGAGGCGCTTAGGGACGATAGTAGTGGCCGGCGACGCATACTATTCTTAGATTGGAAAACAAAAATGAAAGGTCGATCATTGTGACCGGAGAGAGAGAGAGAGAGAGAGATAGAGAGAGAGAGAGAGAGAGAGAGAGAAACTCGGATCAAAGGATCGAGAAAAAAGACTCTAAGGTAGCCGGTCAACATGAGCGGCATAGGAACCTAGATACGGGCGGCCTGATCCTCGGTGGCAATCACGGAGATCAACTGCCGCAGGGCGATGTGGTGTGGAAGCGACGACGGCTACTAGGGTTTGGATCAGGGTTAGGCTGATACCATGTAGAAGGAATAGAGAGGAGATTGGTGGAATCATTGATTGTATTGCTTGAGTCTCATGGATATATATATATATATATATATATATATATATATAGAAGTTACCTGACCATCTTGAAGTACAAGACAAGCTAGAATAAAATTTATTCTATACTATATTTTCTAAGAATCATGATACTCAACACTTATTATTGTCCATTGACCGTTATATAACTAAAAGTGTGCTTCACATGCACATATTCTGACGTTCTTTGGAAGGAACTGATGGTACAACAGCAGATGGAGTTGCATATCATCTTGTTGGCATAAACGTGAGGTCTTTCCTAACATCATTTGGCCCGCCTCGTGAAATTGCGGCAATGGTCTCTCAGAAATACACGCTTGCTATTTCGTCCACACAAAAGAGCCTGTCACGGAAGAATTTATCCAGGTCTGCGAAATGAAAAGCTTGCAGTACCGATTTCTACTAGATACTGCAGGGGCGCCGGATCCATCCCACGATTCATTTGTACGAATCATTCATGTACCATAGTCAATGTATCAATAGTGGCCGAATGATTTTTTGTTGTGTGTATTCGCACATAATAGATATAGTGGAGCCCATACCCGTAGTTAACACATTGTGTCCATCTCACCTCCATGCCTCTTGGATTGCAACGAGGAAATACACTCAATGAAAGAACAACTATCATAATTAATGTCCTTGTAATACAAAGTGGTGGGCACATCACTACTCATTGAGGTGAAACTTGTTTCCTATTAGTAAACGGTAATCACAACGTAGCTCAATTTTTTCGTAATTTTCCCAAATTACGATGACAAGTGTAGTGTTCAAAACAGCATCTACGCACTGCACAGAAAGAAATGTTTTTAGTATTTTTTTCTCACGTGATCACCTGCATCTTTTTTTTGTTGTACTACTAGTAGCCTAGGCTAGTCATAGTGGCAAGTAACTTAGACTAGTAACTCTATGGTTACCCTAAGAGCATGTACTACCTCCATCTTGGTTTACTCTTCCTATTTTGTAGTATCAAAATTTGACCATAGATTTAACTGACAAAATATTAATCCATATCACTAAAAATTATACCATTGGATTCATATTTGAACATAATTTCAAATGGTATAATTTTTGGTGACATGCATTGGCATTTTCTTAGGTAAATCTATGGTCAAAATTTTACACTAAATACGAGGTAGTAAAAAAGTGGGCTATAACGGCCCTCCACTATGTAGGCCAAAACACGTGCCAAATTCACTTGTGATGCATTTGGCATCGATGCCCCTCCATTGCTCACCTGGTGCCCCAATCTGGACCACCTACTTTGCTCCGGTGCCAAATTAACTCACATAATGAAAAAACACTTGCGTGGGAGAGGGAGAGGACTGAGGCAATAAAAAACACTTGTTTGGGAGAGTGAGAGGCTGGTGTAGTTGGTTTCATTGATTTGTTTATACATGCGGGTCTGTGTGCATAGCGGTGCCAACTCTCTCACATCGCTAGAGCGGTGCCAATATCTTTTGATTTGACATCGATGCGTATTATGTGGCAATACCTTTCAGAAATATGGCATCGACCACATAGTGGAAGGCAACAAATGCCCAAGCTCTTCACGTGCTCCTAATGAGAGGAAAGAGAGAGAGTGAGAGAGAGAGAGTGAAAGAATATCACTAGCCAGCCAACCCTAACGTATGAGTGAATGATATTGGTACCTCCTGATGACATGGCAATCTTATACAGCCAGCTGCTCTCATATGTTCCCTTCTTTTGCAGATAAAAAAAGACTCGAAAGTGAAAAATGTGTTGCACTATAACAATCTCATCGAATGCCTTGATCTCCATATTACAGAAATTGATTTGATCGACTACCAAGGTGGCGCATGTGAGATTAAATTGGCCAGGTTCTTTGTTATGGAGTCAAGTGTGCTCAAGGTAATGAGGTTTGGCATTCTCTGCCGCAACAATGAATGGCGTGCTGATCACCGCAAGCGTCTAAGCCTAAATGACAAAAATTCCACAGAAGTTGAATTTGTTTTTGAAACATCAAATCGCCAGAGACTCAAAACTTTATTTTCCCATTAGTGACTTGTCAGGGCGGTGGATTTTAGTTTGTACGATAATGCTGCATCCACCTAAAGTAACGAAAGTTCTTACGTAAACTTCCTAATAATTCCCTCTTCGTAGGTGCAGCATTACTCCTAACATTTGTAATATCAGTTTGAAACTTGTAATGCTGTTGTGTCCTATTCCTCCGTTTTCAAAATCCTGCGAATCAAAGAGGTCCTGAGTTGGTGATGATGGTGTGCCTGCCATCTTTCACCAATAGTCATCGGATCTAGATCTGACGCATACAAAGCAAACTTCTGCGGTTTTGCAAAAAGATGCTCGCACTTGTTCCCTATTTATAAACAACTCCTTGTCTCTCACAATCAGCCTTATCTCCTCTCCACCACATCTAGAAGGCCATAGAACAATCTAGCACGATGGCCGCTGTCGGCGCCGTCCACCCCCAATCTTGGTGTTCCGGGCAATGCACATGCATCTTACTCGTATAAGAAAAGAGTAGAGATACTCGTGGCAATGCACGCAGAATTATGTCGAACACGGCTTGTTGTAAGCAGGCTAGCTCTACAGCCATGATGATAGTGACTGCACACGGTGAGGCTGACTTTGGTATGCCGAACACGGCGCCTACACTTGGGTGTCATCTCCGGCGCAGGGTCTTGTCACTTCATTGTGCGGAGTAATTTGACCAACGGGTAGTATAGTACTAGTACTACATTTGTAGTACTACTACTAGTCTAACACCACCATCTGGATTTACTATTTGACTAGCAATATCTAGTAATGCATGTTAGAAAAAATATACTACTCCCTCTGTAAATAAATACATGGAGTATTGTTTTATTCGGTTCTAAACGTAGTTCCCGATGCATTGGTCAACTTCTCTCATTTAAGTGGTTTGCCTAGGTTCACGTGCTTGGCATTGGTTCTTCCTAGGGTCACCAAAGTGCTCTCTCTCCTCCTTAATTACTGCGCCATATCATTTTTTGCCTATGTGGCATGCTTAATACTTGTCCACCATAGAGCAATGGGAAGGGCCTTAGCACCACTTTTTTTGTTACATGCATTAACATTTTATTAGTTAAATCAAAGGTTAAAACTTGGTGCAAAATGCAAAGGGGACCAATAAACCAATAAACATCAAAGTTCTCTCGTTTTGCTCCAACTTGGTCTCGGTGAGATGACTATACTGCACCGGCACAGAGGGAGGACCGAGGAGTAGATGGTCAACACACACGTGAATGCAATGCAGTCTGCACTTCTCATATAAAGGCTCCCCGTCAGTCAAATCTAAGAAATCCTACGCACTTACACACCCTAACCAAGGGCAAGAGTGATCACTCCAATCGCAAGATCAGTTGACTAGAAGCTAGACCCATGGAGGCGATGAGCGCGAGCATAAGCCAGCAATGTCTAATGGTCCTCGATGCCGGCTTGCGGCCCGGCACCGAGGAACGTCTTTAGGTCATTCTTGAGGCAGCCAGGGCGAGAGGCCTCTTGGACGACAGCTTCGTCTCCTTGTTCGACGAGGTCCTCGTCGGCTTCCTCGACAAGTTCATCGTCGCACTACTAGGAAAAGGGCTATAGATGGAATTGACACTAATGGCGCACCAGACATGTGGTGCGCCATTAGTATATACTAATGGCGCACCACCCTCTGATGCGCCATTAGTGTTGAAACTACTAATGGCGCACCCAGCCCACGGTGCGCCATTAGTACCAAATTTTTTTTGAACTAGTGCGCCTGTCCAAACATACTAATGGCGCATCCGCTGGTGGTGCGCTACTAGTTGTAACTAGTAATGGCGCACCAGCCAGAAGGTGCGCCACTAATGTTATTTTTTTATTATTGTTTTTATTCCTTTTTTTGCAAAAGTACTAATGGCGCACCACCAGGGGGTGCGCCATTAGTAACCTGTATTACTAATGGCGCATTTGTTGCTGGTGCGCCATTAGTAAGTGGGAAGCAACACGATATTTTGGACAGCCTCTCCTCCCACACTCACTTTCTCCCCACTTCATTCTCTCCACCGCCTCCTCCTTGTCTCGGGTGCCTCCTCTTTTTCACCTCATTTCCACCATAGATTCATTCAAATTAAGTGGTTAAGTTACCTTGTTTTGCTAGGTAAGTAAGGGGGGAAGCTATATTTATGTTGTTCTCCGTACAACAATGTGCACATGCACTTTTTATGGCCTAGCTAGATCTATGTATGTTCGTGGTGTTGCATATGTTTGTGGTGTTGCATATGTGTTTGTGTTTGGAGGTGTACCGGTATTTGAAGTGCGATAGTTGCCAATATTTTGCCGGAATGTTGATTCATTTCCGTTTCAGCGAGAATTTTGGCATTAAGCATTCTTTTTGGTCCTATTTTTAGGGAAAGTCATGCCAAATTTTTTCTTGGTTCTAAAATATCGTTTTGCTCTACCCCACAGGCGACCATGGTCCGCACGATAACCGAAGGCATCGTGAATAGGTTTTTGAGGTCCGCGAAGGCCGAGATGCTTCAAAAGAACGAGACGGAGATAAGATGTCCATGTCAAAGATACAAGCTGAATAGCCTTATTGCGAACCCGGATTCCGGGCAGGTGCGGGACCACCTGCTCTTGCGTGGTTTCATGGATGGCTATCGGTGGCAAGGTGATGAAGATGACTACGAAGTCGTCCATGGGGGTCGGGCAAGAAATGAGGAAGGGCAGCAAGACAACCACCGCAGCTCGGGGGGGGGGGGGCGAGAAGACGAAGAATCCCCAGGAGATGATCACGACGGTGATGCTGTACACAGTCATCATGTAGAAGATGCAGGACATGATGATGATGCCGGCGGAGCAGACGACGCTGGACCAACGATGGGCTGGGTGCAGGACCCTCATATTCAAGAGCTGCTTCTCAAGAAGACGGATAACGCAAGAGCTGCCGCCCGAGAGAAAGCCAAGATGGATCAACTTGAGTTAGACGCGGTTACTCCATTGTATGAAGGATGCAGGCCCGAGGATACCCGCCTGAAAGTAACGCTCATGGCTCTGGAGATGAAGGTAAAACACAAAATGACCGACGCATGCTTCGACGAGAACATGTCATTCTGGCACGAACGTCTTCCCAAGGGGAACAAGTGCCCGACCAGTTTGGAGGAGGCGAAGAAAATCGTGTGTCCTCTAGATTTACCGCATGTGAAATACCATGTGTGCATGAACAATTGCATCATTTATCGGGACGAGCACGTGGAGTCTACCATATGTCCGGTGTGCGGTGTCACTCGATACAAGAAGAGGAAGAAAGCTCCTCGAAAAGTGGTGTGGTACTTTCCGATCACTCCTCGTCTGCAGTGGTATTTCGTGGATCCTAAGGTAGCAAAGCTCCTGCGTTGGCACGCGGATAGGGAGGAGAAGAAGCGAGAAGATGACGCAAATGATCCGGAGATAGATAAAAAAGACAAGATGCTGAGTCACCCTAAGGATGCGAGCCAGTGGCAAGCGTTGAACTTCGAATACCCAGAATTTGGGAACGATCCAAGGAACATCGTGCTGGGAGCGAGCACCGATGGAGTCAATCCGTTTGGCAGCCAGAGAAGCACACATAGCACCGGGCCTGTGTTTGTGTGGATGTACAACCTTCCCCCCTGGTTGTGCATGAAGAGGAAGTACATTCACATGAGTATGCTAATTGAAGGGCCGAAACAACCAGGGAACGACATCAATCTGTATCTGGGGCTGCTGAAAGAGGAGCTTGACACGCTGTGGAAAACGCCAGCCAATACGTGGGACGCCGCAGAGAAAGAATATTTCCCTATGAGAGCCGCACTGCTCACGACGGTGCACGACTATCTCGGTTACGGATATCTTGCGGGGCAGGTAGTCCACGGATTTTCTGGATGCGTAAGGTGCATGGATGACACAACGTATCACCAGCTAGATAGAGATCCCGGGTCTTCGAAAACCGTGTTCATGGGACATCGAAGGTGGCTTCGCGACGATGACCCGTGGAGGAAACGCAAGGATCTCTTCGATGGTGAAACCGAACCCCAAAAACGCCCGTGTACGAGGAGCAGCGAGGAAATAGACAAGCTGTTGAAAAATTGGAAAGGCTGCCCACTGCCAGGAAAGAAGCAAAAGGCGCCAGAGACGGGAAAGAAGCGAAAGGCGCCAGAGCCGCTGCTGAAGGTATGGAAAACGAGGTCTGTTTTCTGGGACTTGCCGTACTGGAAGATCCACCGTGTGCCTCACAGCCTTGATGTCATGCATATCACGAAGAATGTGTGCGAGAGTCTGCTTGGTACCCTGCTCAACATGCCAGGGAGGACCAAAGATGGGCCGAAAGCAAGGGCAGACTTGAAATCAATGGGCATCAGGCAGGAGCTTCACGCTATATATGATGATGATGATGATGATGATGATGATGATGATGATGATGATGATGATGATGATGAGGCGAAGCAGGACACAGAAAGTCGTCGCAAAGGCAAAAAGGCCAAGAAGACCGGAAATGACTACCCTCCCGCGTGCTTCACTCTAAGTCAGGAGGAGATCGAGCAGTTTTTCACCTGCCTCCTAGGAGTAAAACTTCCTTACGGTTACGCGGGGAAGATAAGCAGATACCTAGACCCAGCGAAGCAGAAGTTCAGCGGGATGAAGTCTCACGACTGTCACGTGCTGATGACGCAGATACTTCCAGTTGCAATCCGTGGGATCATGGACGCGCATGTCCGTGAAACGCTATTTGGCCTATGCAACTTCTTCGACGTCATCTCTCGGAAGTCGATTGGCGTGAGGCAACTCAGAAGGCTACAAGAAGAGATCGTGGTGATACTATGCGAGCTTGAGATGTACTTCCCGCCCGCATTCTTCGACGTTATGGTGCATCTGCTGGTCCATATAGTGGAGGATATCATCCAACTCGGGCCGACGTTCCTGCACAGCATGATGCCGTTCGAAAGGATGAATGGTGTCATCAAAGGATACGTTCGCAACATGTCACGTCCAGAAGGAAGCATAGCCAGGGGCTTTCTGACCGAAGAGTACATCTCCTACTGCACGAATTATCTAGGCATCGAGAACCCCGTTGGTCTGCCCGTCAACAGGCACCTCGGCAGGCTCGCTGGATGGGGTCACCGTGAGGGTCACCGCGAAATGCATGTCGACTTCGAGGGTCGACTCGCCGACTTTGAAAGAGCAAACCTAGTCGCGCTACAACACATAGACGTGGTCGATCCTTGGGTGGTAGAGCACAAAACCTTTATTAAGAAGACGTACAATGACCGAGGCCAACAGAGGACGGACGGAGATATACTCAAAGAGCACAACTCATGTTTCACGCGTTGGTTCAAGCAGAAGCTTCTGTCGTACCCTTTACATGAGGATTCTTCCGCGGAAGAACAACTCATATTTGCCTTGTCACAGGGCGCCGAGCACAACCTGATGACCTATGAGGCGTACAATATCAACGGCTACACATTCTACACCGAGGCCAAGGACATGAAGAGCGATGGTTATCAGAACTCCGGGGTAACGATGGAATCCTACACCGGTAACGACAAGGACAGATACTACAGAAGGATCGAGGAGATCTGGGAGCTGAGCTACGCTGGAGAGAAGGTCCCGATGTTCCGTGTCAGATGGGCCAAGAACGTCATAAAAGAAGACCGGTATTTCACCACCATGGTTATACCCGAAGCCAAATCCAAGACCGCGGGCGCAAACGTCACCGCGAAAAATGAGCCATGGGTACTGGCTTCCCAAGTGGACCAATGCTTCTTCATTACCGACCCGCCAAAGCCCAGTCGTGTTGTCGTGAGGAGAGGCAAAAGGAAGATCATCGGAATGGATGGAGTAGCCAATGAGCAAGAGTTCGACAAGTACGGCGACCCGAGGATCGAACATGACGACGATGATGAAGTAGCAGTATACACCACAAGAAGAAGCAGGACCACCCTACCTAAAGGACGTCCGTTCCACAGAAGAACTCCATTTGCGAAAAAGAAGGGAAAGAAGATAGTGAACAGATAGCTAGCTAAGATCGATTGTATTTAAATCGTAGCCTTCATTTCTCGATTGTATTTCATGGGTACTTTTTGAACTATCATGAATATTTTTAAATTTCATGGACACTCGATCTCGATCCCCCTCCATCTCGATCGCTATCCCACCTCGCCAGATCCGGTCCCCCTCACCGCCGAGCACCCCCCCAGTCCACCGGCCGCCGCCGACCCCCCGCACCCTCGATTCCCCTACTCAACCGCCGCCGCCGACCCCCCGCACCCTGCGCACCGTCTTATAAAAAAATAAGTATCAAACAGCTTTTTAAATGCTACTGTCTTATAAAAAATATTACTGTTATTATTTAAACAAGTTTGAACATATTTAAACACAAATAAGTATCAAACAACTTTTTAAATGCTAAAAAAAATATTTGTGGAGCCCACCTCGATCCCCCTCCATCTCGATCGCTATCCCACCTCGCCAGATCCGGTCCCCCTCGCCGCCGAGCACCCCCCCAGTCCACCGGCCGCCGCCGCCGACCCCCCGCACCCTCGATTCCCCTACTCAACCGCCGCCGCCGACCCCCCGCACCCCGCGCACCATCTTATAAAAAAATAAGTATCAAACAGCTTTTTAAATGCTACTGTCTTATAAAAAAATATTACTGTTATTATTTAAACAAGTTTGAACGTATTTAAACACAAATAAGTATCAAACAACTTTTTAAATGCTAAAAAAAATTTGTGGAGCCTGGGAGTCGAACCCAGGACCTCCTGGTGTGAGAACTGGCTGCTGACCAGTCGAGCTAGTAGAGGGGACTTGATGTGGATCAGTTCTGGTGGTACATAACCTGTTGGCTCGAGTTGAAATAAAAAAATACTAATGGCGCACCACAGTGAGGTGCGCCATTAGTATTGTGCCCGATCCCCCCTTCCCTCTCCCCCTTCGCCCGATCCCCCCTTCCCTCTCCCCCTCGCCAGTTCCCTCTCCGTCTCGATCCACCGCCGCCGCCGCCGCTGCCCTGACCCACTGCTCGCCCTCGCCCTCCCTCGCCCTCTCCTCGCCTTCCCTCTCCCTCGCCCTCTCCCTCGCCCTAGATCCCCTTCCCCTCTCCTCTCCCGACGCCGCTACCCCGCCGCCTCGACGCTGCCCCGCCGCCCCGACGCCGCCTCGACGCTGCCCCGCCGCCCCGACGCCGCCCCGACGCCGCTGCCCCGCCACCTCGATGCTACCCCGCCGCCTTGACGCGACCCTGCCGCCCCGTCCACACCACCATCGCCGAAGCACCAGCACCACCCGGACCTCGTCCCCGACATCCTCCCCTCGCCCCACTCCCCGGCATCCATATCCTCTCCGACCGCCTCCTCCACCCCGGCCCGCTCCTCCATGGTAAGCTACCGCCCCGACCCCTATCCCCTTCCCTCCTCCCATCCCATCTCCATATGAGCATGATAATTTGCATGGACCTTGGATGCCTAAAAATTTCAGATAGTTTTTTTAACATGAGCTCTTAATCTGAACCATGGATAATCTGAACCTTGGATAATTTGGATAACCTTGGATGCCTAAAATTTTCAGATAATTTGCATGATAATTTGCATGAACCTTGGATGCCTAAAAAAATGGCTCCATTGGGTTTTGGTGCTTCCCCATGGCCAGGACAAGATAACTTTATCATTGTGCTATGAGATTAAACAGGGAGAGGGATGCTAACGCTCCTTTTGCTTGGCAGTATAAAGTATTAGTAAGTATAGATAAGAGGTTGGTTTTTTGAGGAATCAACAAAACTGCAAGTTTACAGTGCAATATATAAATACTCCCTCCATACTCCCTCGGGCGGAGGTAGAAAAGGGTCAGCGAGCCAGTGCTGTGCTCGACAAGGTGCACGCAGGAGAGGATCGCAACACAAACCTGAGAGGCTGAGGAAGTTGATCTTGGCCACAGTATGCTGTTTGCCGTCCTGGTCAGAGGTAGATATGTGAATGATGAGGCCTTGGTGCCCTCTGGCCGGTAGCTGGGTGGAAGAAGCTTTAGCGGGTTGCGGCTGGGTAGAAAAGGGTTTAGTGGGTTGCTGCTGGGTAGAAGAAGCTTTGGTGGGCTGCTGCTTGTCTTGGTTCTCATCGAAACAACCCAGCTACGCGAAATCCTCGATCGACTTGACATGAACCTGCAAAGGAAAGACAATATTAATAAATCACAACTCTACTAGATTGTTAAGTTGGGTGGGATGTAAAAGCAAATCTTCTTCTAAGTGCAATATACTTAGTGCTGCTATATGAGTGTATAAATATTTGTTGCTATATAAATGTGAACAAAATTCGTGCTTGTATATGATATTGTGCCATGAAGAAATAATAGATAGTGTGGGTTTGACCTTGTTTAATTTCTGCAATTCTTGTATATGATATTCTTTGGTGTGTATTGCATTCTCATCGTGGTTTTGATCACAGAACAAGAAGGGAAAGGGCGACTGAAGTACCTACTGCAGCAGACAGAAGTATTTGCCCACTTTGCAGAAGGAAGCCAGGCTAAAGAGAAGAAGCCACGTGGAAGGTGATTCTTGGTTATGTTTTTTTAAAAGCAATCCTTGGTTATGTTAGTGCCACTATATAGTACTTTACTATGAACACCCATATTGGATGACCAATAGAAATTGCGGCCACATGTGCATCGATCTAATTTGAAACATCAATGAAAATTGAAAAAAATTACTCTCATAGCACTACTTCTATTTGCATTTCCCAAACATATGGTTCTGTCCATCCTCATTTCCTGTCTTCCCTAATAACCATCATTAAGTTATAGGTTTGCTGTGTGCCTGTGCTATTCCCTGTCAGTAATTGATTTCAGAAACTGGCAAGCTTTGATAATGTAAGAGTTACTTACTTGCTAATTAGCCAAGCAGGCATGTATTATAACGATGGAATTTCAGCCATGATACACATAACTGTGAGTAAAGATGATAATATCATTTATGAGTTAGTCAACACAAGACAGTGCCACATACTCTAATTACCTGGAACTTGCAGTATAAAAACAGAACCTTAATCAGCATGATCCTCTGACCTGTAATTTCTACTTTTATGCCTCTGTTACTCCAGTCAAAGATGTGAACCAACATCTTTCATTGTTATGCATATCAAACACCAAGGGTTATTTTCACTTAAAGTTTTAGAATGGGTTCATTACAATTCAGTCTGATATCTAATAAGACACTCTGGGCTGATATAATTATGGAACAGAACCAACCATGATAAATAAAAGGTGATGTTGTCTATGCATTACCAAAAATGTATCTTTGTGAACAAATAAATTGGTACCAACAGCAATGCCATCTTACTGTAGAATTAGAATACATGGACATGATCAGCTCAGCTCCCTAACTGCCATTCATCACATCAATTTCCTCTTATGTAACTCCAGTCAAAATTTTATGTTGGTCTACCTAGTAGATGCCCATGGTTTGATTTTATGTTTGTTCCTATCAATACAAATGCTGAGCTATGTTCCATTTTTACTGTTCTTTGTGATAGTTTTTGCAACTTTACTTCCCATCTTAAGGCAAGCCCCATTTTTACTGTTCTTTGTTAGCAGAGCTGCTTGTTTCTAAGAACTTTGATACTATTTGGATCAAAGTTAAATGAGCACATAGATGACAAAAAAAGTTCAGATTGTAAAATGTTCATTTTGCTGCTAGTGCCCATTTTGAGTAATTGCTTAGAGGGATGATCCTGTGTGAGCTGGTGGAGTGATTTGTTTTCTACATAAAGCTCTTTAGTCAGGCTGGTTTTCGTGAAATACACATGAAGCTTCACCAGCTCCTGTGGGTGTGGGATCCATGTGACATGTGACATTGCATCCATGTCCACCTAGGATAATGATTTTGCAGGTACCCCGAGAGGCCCTTGAGTTTGCCGGAATGTCGATTAACTTCCGTTCCGGCAAATTCGGGTACTCCATATGTCCTATTTTCAGTAAAGGTCGTGCTGAAATTTTCCGTGAATTTTAGCATGACTTTGCTAAAAATAGGACATATGGGGTACTTGTGACTAATGCATGGGCCGGGGTATCTTAGTAGTTAATTAAGTAGGATCAAGTGCCCCGGCGTACTTGTGACTAATGCATGGCTTTTAGGGTGCCTCGGTGTCGATAAAAACCGAAATGATGAAAGGTTAGGCTTTTAGGGTGCCTTGGCGTCGAAAAACCCTCAATGATAAAAGCTTAGATTTTAGGATGCCTCGGTGTCGACAAACCCTAAATGATGAGACCATGATCTTGTTCCTTGACAATAACCAACTTTTTGACCAAACTTTGTTTCTATTTAGAGAGAAACATGGCCCACAACGATGAGGCCGGGGGTTCGGGCGGCAAGGCATTCTAGGAGCTGTCCCAGGAGATGGAGGAACAACCTCACTTGTATGAGGCCGCCGCCTTCCCCACCGATCCTGAGACCACGGATGGTGCCGCCGAGGATGACCACACTGATGCCACCACTGATGGTGCCGCCGAGGATGCCACCACTGATGATGGCGGCGCACGCACAGATGGCAGCCAACCGAAGAGGCAACGGAAGGACCGGCGCCTGATCGTGCTCCGCACCCTCAAGGAGGAAGTTACTGAAGTGGACTCCAACGGGAATCCAACGGCGCCCGAACGAATAGTCAAGGGGTACTCGCTTCAGCTCGGGTGCATTGTTCGGAGCACCGTCTCGATCAACACCGAGAACCTGAGGCATCCTGACCGAGGGAATTTGCGCAACCTCCTCTTCACGAAGCTGCACGAACGATACAAGTTCCCCGCTGAATTTGAAAACACAAGCCTCAAAGGGAATAAAGTGAACAATGCTGCCCTCACAAAGATGAGCAAGGCCTTGTCTACTTGGAAAAGCAATGTGAAGAGAATGATCGAGAAAGGTGAGAGTTATCAGAAGATCAAGGAGAAAAATCCTTTGATCACCGAAGATGACTACAACGACTTCAAGATCAATTGCTCGAGCACCGCAAGCTCCCAATCAAGTGAGTGGGGGAAACAAATGCGGGAGCTGAACATAGGGGAACACACACTTGGTCCCGGCGGTTACAGAGTGGCGGGGCCTATATGGGACAAGGAGGAGGCGGACCGTGCCGAGCAAGGCCTACCGCCCCTCTTTGATAAATACGGTGACAAGCAGACCAGGAACTTTGTCAGGGCCCGGTACAAGAAGGACCCGAAAACAAAGGAGCTTACCACGGATCCGAAGACCAGGCAGCTTGAGCCTGTTCTGGTAAGGAATACACCCCCGCGTAATTAGCTCCATATGGTTGCATTCTAATTAATGAAGCCGAATTTCTAAATGGTTCACATTCCTTCCGCAGGCGACTGAAAGCAGTAGCGCGTGGTCGACTAAGAGCAACCCTTGGGACACCACTCTAAATAGGGGGTTGAATGTAATGAAGAACAAGGATAAGCTCAGTAAGTCGACGTCAGCTGGTCGTGTGGCCGGCAAAGGCTTGTCGACAAAATGGGGGTCATACTATACCGCTGGTGTGCGGAAGGAGAAAAAGACCAGCTCGGAAAGCCAGGCGCGAGAGGTTCAAGAACTCAAGGCACAGGTGGCGCGGATTCCGGAGATTGTCCAAGAGCAAGTGGAACAACGACTCGGAGCGACGATCACCACCCTTGTGCCTACCTTGATCTCGGGGTTGAGTGCGTGGATTGCGGGTGGCCAACAAGGGCCGCCCCCGATTCCTAGCTTCACGGCTAGCAACTCGCATAATGCGATGGCGGGGCCATTGGTGCCTCCGGCGGAGGCGGCATTGGTGTCTCCGACGCTGGCACGGGAGCTTAATGCACCCGGGTGTACGCCGGCCGGCACCTCTTCAGCAAGCGGCCCCTCCGTCAACTGCACGCCCGCCGTTGGCGGTGCGTCAACATTAGCCGAGCTCGACGCCATCATCACGGTAACTAATTAAGCCTCTCTCGGCCGAGGACTTCATCTCCTTGCCTTTGACTGGGCATCCCTGACGCCCTACATGTTTTCGCAGGGCGCCGCCGACGTTCCGTGCACTCTCCTCCACTTCGTGAACAACGAGTTGGTCGATGTCGCCAAGGGCAAAATCGTTCAACCGGGCAACCCCTTGTTCCACGGTACCCAGATGCCACCCAACTTGTTTAGGGTTCAACTGGTTCGGGTGCTGCCAGGCTGCGACGACTTGTTACCTCCGATTTGACCCGTCGGGGCCGACGATGAAGACGTGATGACCCTCAGCGCCTGCCTGAGCTGGCCCCTGCTTTGGCCGAAGAGCCAGATTCGTTTGGGGGCGGGGGACACCACCCCAAAGACAACACCGCCAGTCGTGCCGGCGCCAAGTCGGCCCCATGGCAAGACCGCCGTAACGGTGCCGGACATCCCTATGCCACTGGATCCAAACATGCATATGGCACAGGATCAGAACGACGACGACGACGATGATGATACATTTGGCAACATCGATCAGTACTTTGCCGAGCATGGGTACGATGGCGACTTCATGGGGCCTCCTTCTCAAGAACCAAACCCAACAAAAGACGTGTGCGATCTAGCTGGTACCGCGGAGAAGCCAAGTTGCAACAGGCGCGGTTTGGCGTTCAGCTCTCAGGAGACGCCTCCAGCTGCCGACTTCACCGAGCCTCAGATAGGCGAGGTGCGAAATATTATCAGCCCCAACACACTCAAGAAGGCGGTCTGTGAGCAGAACTCGGTCCCATTACAGGAGAAGAAGAAGGCACGCAAAATAAAGACTAAGAAGGGTGCGAGCCAGCTGGCACCGAGTACGATCCGTGCTCAGGACGGGCCACCTTCACCGCGGGATATCTCGAGGAGGGTGCATGTGGCGGGTAGGGCGATGCTACCGACAAATATGCTCAATGCTGCAACCGGTGCTATGCGGAGTCTGCATGACAGTGTTCTTTCTTTGGAGAAGCGGTGTCTCAGGGAGAAGGATGTGGCATACCCGGTTTTCGCGGCCAAGGTGCCAGAGGGCAACGGCTTTGTGGATAACTCCATCGGGCGTACGATCGTCCTGCGTTTTGATGACATCCACGCTATGTTGAACCTTCATCCGCTGCACTACACCTTCGTTCGGCTATTTTCGCTGAGTATGGAGATGCGGATCATTCGCGACAAGACCCCGGACATCGTGATAGTCGACCCCTTCTACATGCGTGCCAAGATCTTGGGCAGCGCTGGGGACCGGCAAGTCGCGAGTTCTTACCTCGAAGGCGTCATTCTGGCAAACCAAGATAAGGATAACTTCCTCGTGCCTTACTTTCCCGAGTAAGTCCTCCCCTCAACCGGCCCGTAACATATGAATTCTTACATTTCGATTGTTTTTCTTTTAACATTCCGTGTTTTCTGCAGTGACACACGTTGCACGCTCATCCTCCTAAGCCCCAAATATTCCATGGCCACGTATTTCGACCCGGACCGTCAGTCGAACGTAGACTACACAAATGTCAAGAAGGTTCTTGATGATGTTCTCCCCGGCTACGCCAAATCTGGAGGCACCTTCACCAGGCCTATTCGTAAGTACGGCAAGCACATGTTCTCCCACAATACGACGTTCTGCTGCGTCAAGCAGCCGCCTGGCGGTCAGAAGGGTGCCTACTACGCCATCCATCACATGCGGGCGATCGTACGGGACCATCATCAACTGCTACCGAGTAAACTCAAAGATTGGGCAAAGAGCGTCTCGGCAATCCAGGACGCGGACCTCCGACAAGAATTCTTTCGCATCCAGTCGGAGTTTGCGGAAATCATCCATCAAGATGTCCTTCGTACCTCGGGGCAGTTCTACCTCAATAATCAACCGTCCAACAGTGACATCGACACATTGCTACAAATGCAGGCTGACAACGACCGTTATTTCATGACTCCCACGATAGACGGCGGCTTCATCCACGCTCCGGTCCCTTGAGTCGAGTCGAAAGTAGTGATGCTGTGTCTAGTTCTGAAACATCGATTGGCTCATGTTGTAATTAAACTTTAATGAACTTGTAGTATGTCTCTTTGGTTTCGAGAGTCATTCAACTTAGATGTAATCGATGCTATTAATGTCTTGCTTTTCTCTTCCGATCGTTCTGTTGCATACTTATATATTGCTTATGTATTGTCTGTGAATTGGTACTAACGTTTCGTTTGGCTAGTGCATAGCGATGCCGACGTATGTCGTGTACAAGGGTAAGGTTTTCGGAGTCTACGATGACTGGGAGGAGTGTCGGAGACAGGTTCACCGATTCAGCGGTAACAATTACAAAGGGTACACCACTAGGGCCGAGGCCGAATCTAGATACACCCGCTATCTAGCGGGAGAGGGGAGGGAGCGTTGGAGGAACCGGATGAAGACGAGTTTCATCGTGATGATGCTCATCGTGATGACCGCAGCTCTCTTCTATGTGATGGTAGTTTAGATGATCGATATCGACTTGTAATGTGAAGACAAACTCGCTACTCGCGGTCTCGAGACTTGTAATATAATGTTCTATCTTTGTTCGGTCTTTTCAATTCGGAGACTAATATGATGAATTGTATTCGGAGACTAATATGATGAATTGTATTCAAAGACTAATCTTCTATTGTATTTGATGAATCTGTTGTTGATGTGTGCTGTCTATATTTTGTCAAATTATACATTTTGTAACCTGTGCAAAAAACAGAAAATAAAAAAATAAAAAAAACCTAATATTCATACTAATGGCGCATCACATGACAGTGCACCATTAGTATGATAGTGCATACTAATGGCGCATCACTGGGTAGTGCGCCATTAGTATGCCGCGGTTACTAATGGCGCATCCAGAGGTGGTGCGCCATTAGTATGCCAAAGCACCTGGGTATACATGGCCCCTGGGAGGCATACTAATGGCGCACCCTGGCCTATACTAATGGCGCACCAGGTGGTGCGCCATTAGTAAAAATCACTAATGGCGTGCTATTAATGGCGCACCACAGATGCGCCATTAATAGCCATACTAGGTGCGCCATTAGTAGGGGTTTTTCTAGTAGTGTCGTTAAGAAGCTCGCGGACGACCTTGATGTACGCCTCTAGCCCACGCGCCCAGGCTTTGCAACGCCCGCCACCTTCAACGGCCTCTATGGTGGTAACCTCTTCCACGCACTGGTGGCCCTGTGACTGCTTGCCATCGCGCCGGAGAATGTCCACCTTGAGGTCGCGCTCGCCGTGCAGTGCCTGGCACAACAAGACTCCATCGACATAATCACCCACGTCTACGTGCAAATCGTCCACAAGGACTACTACATGCAAGAGGAGGATGATAGGACGCTGGCCTTTGAGGGAGTCCTGGACTAGGGGGTGTCCGGATTGCCGGACTATCATCATCGGCCGGACTCCAAGACTATGAAGATACAAGATTGAAGACTTCGTCCCGTGTCCGAATGGGACTTTCCTTGGCATGGAAGGCAAGCTTGGCAATACGGATATGGAGATCTCCTACCATTGTAACCGACTCTATGTAACCCTAGCCCTCTCCGGTGTCTATATAAACCGGAGGGTTTTAGTCCGTAGGACGAACAACTATTACAACAATCATACCATAGGCTAGCTTCTAGGGTTTAGCCTCCTTGATCTCGTGGTAGATCCACTCTTGTATTACCCATATCATCAATATCAATCAAGCAGGAGTAGGGTTTTACCTCCATCTAGAGGGCCCGAACCTGGGTAAAAACATCGTGTCCCTTGTCTCCTGTTACCATCCGCCTAGACGGACAGTTCGGGACCCCCTACCCGAGATCCGCCGGTTTTGACACCGACATTGGTGCTTTCATTGAGAGTTCCTCTGTGCCGTCACGATCAGGAAGGATGCCTCTTCCCGTCTTTAAAGACGGTATCATCACCAAGGGAGCCTTGGCCGCCGGCCAAACTATCCGGCTAGGTGGTTTTCTCATGACCGCCTGTTCGGCCACCGCTTCGACGATGACCTCTCGAGTCATCAAAAGCAATCTTCACGTCAGCTCGGAATTCGCCGAGCAGCTGAATCCAATAGAGCTCTCGTCCGTAAATGAGCTCTTGGATCGCATCGCTGCCCTGGGAGTGGCTACAGACTACAATCAGATTGGGCTTAAAACCAATCTGAGAGAGATTAGCTCTCCCCAGGTTACCCACCATGTTGCAGTGGTAGAGGAACAACGGGGTGACTCTTCTTCTGTATTAAAAATTAGTCATGTCCGGATTCCCGAACCCTCCATGCCGGATTTCCGTGGAGGGACGGACGTCGATCAAGCACTGAACCTAAAGTCAGGCATCGGACCAGACTCGTTGGACAATGTCCAGCAATCCAAGCTTCCAAATTTGGATACTTTTCGGCCCTTGAGCCTCGAGATGGGTAGGGTTCCGGACTCGATTCCACCCACCCACCCAAACATATGCGATCTATCTCAAATCCAGAAAGAGCCCGCTGAAATAGTACATCATTACTGGGCCAGATTCCTCCTGGTTATGGACAGGATAAAAGATTGCCGTGAGGAAAACGCAATTTCAATTTTTTGCAATAATTGCACGGACAAGGGAATCTTGAACGCCGTATGTCATCGTGAAATTACACGCTTCGCCGACCTGGCGTCCATAGTACGAAAGTACTGTGCGATGGAGAGTTTCTGGAAAACCAAAACTAAGTTTTGGGACAATCCAGCTCCGAATACAACCCTAGTCCGAAACAAAAGGGTGCATCATGCTCAGGCACCAGGTACAAAAAACAAAAAGCAAAAACCCCATAAAGGGCACGAAACCATACTGGAGGGATGGCTCAGCGGACCCTGTAAAATTCACAGTACAAAAGGGCGCCACTCCCACACATAGCCTTCGAGCATGTTGGATACTGCGGCAAGTGGCCAAAAGTGGCGAAGAGCTTCTAGCCCCGGAGAACCACTCCAACAGTGCCAGTATGGTGTCAGCAGTCTTCGAGACTTTCGAATCAAATAATATGCAGAAACGAACAATCCGTAGCCTCGCCGAAGTCTACCAAGTAGCAACAACAAATCCATGGAGCGACACGGGCATCACCTTCAACGCCAGCGACGAACCTAAATTCCGAACAGCCCGAGCACCAGCCGCATTGGTCCTCAGTCCAATAGTGGATGGCTTTCATCTTACCAAGGTACTCATGGATGGCGGCAGCGGATTAAACTTCATCTACGAGGAAACCCTTCAAAAATGGAAATAGACTGGAGCCGCATTGAACGAAGCAACACAACCTTTAGAGGAATAATCCCTAGCCGGGAAGCACGCTGCACAGGAAAAATCACACTTGATGTGGTGTTCGGCTCGCCGGACAATTACAGGTCCGAGGAGGTCACGTTCCAAGTGGCCCCGTTCAGCAGCGGATATCACGCTATATTAGGACGAGAGGCATTCACAATTTTTCAAGCCATACCCCATTACGGGTACATGAAGCTTAACATGCCCGGGCCCAATGGAATAATCACTCTCGTCAGTGATCCGGACACAGCACTCCGCGCCGAAAACAAGACAGCCGCACTAGCCCTAGTGTTGGAAATATTCCCTAGAGACAATAATAAATTAGTTATTATTATATTTCCTTGTTCATGATAATCGTTTATTATCCATGCTATAATTGTATTGATAGGAAACTCAGATACATGTGTGGGTACATAGACAACACCATGTCCCTAGCGAGCCTCTAGTTGACTAGCTCGTTGATCAATAGATGGTTACGGTTTCCTGACCATGGACATTGGATGTCGTTGATAACGGAATCACATCATTAGAAGAATGATGTGATGGACAAGACCCAATCCTAAGCCTAGCACAAAGATCGTAGTTCGTATGCTAAAGCTTTTCTAATGTCAAGTATCATTTCCTTAGACCATGAGATTGTGCAACTCCCGCATACCGTAGGAATGCTTTGGGTGTACCAAACGTCACAACGTAACTGGGTGGCTATAAAGGTGCACTACAGGTATCTCTGAAAGTGTCTGTTGGGTTGGCACGAATCGAGACTGGGATTTGTCACTCCGTGTAAACGGAGAGGTATCTCTGGGCCCACTCGGTAGGACATCATCATAATGTGCACAATGTGACCAAGGGGTTGATCATGGGATGATGTGTTACGGAACGAGTAAAGAGACTTGCCGGTAACGAGATTGAACAAGGTATCGGTATACCGACGATCGAATCTCGGGCAAGTACAATACCGTTAGACAAAGGGAATTGTATACGGGATTGCTTGAATCCTTGACATCGTGGTTCATCCGATGAGATCATCGTGGAACATGTGGGAGCCAACATGGGTATCCAGATCCCGCTGTTTGTTATTGGCCAAAGAGCTGTCTCGGTCATGTCTGCATGATTCCCGAACCCGTAGGGTCTACACACTTAAGGTTCGGTGACGCTAGAGTTGTTATGGGAATTAGTGTGCAGTTACCGAATGTTGTTCGGAGTCCCGGATGAGATCCCGGACGTCACAGGAGTTCCGGAATGGTCCGGAGGTAAAGATTTATATATGGGAAGTCCTATTTTGGCCACCGGAAAATGTTCGGGATTTTTCGGTATTGTACCGGGAAGGTTCTAGAAGGTTCCGGAGTGGGGCCCACCCGCATGGGGGGACCCACATGAACGTGGGTAGTGGGGTAAAGGCCCCACACCCCTGGTCAAGGTGCACCAAGATCCCCCCTTAGAAGGAACAAGATCATATCCCGAAGGGATAAGATCAAGATCCCTGAAAAAGGGGGATAACAATTGGTGGGGAAGGAAATGATGGGATTTCTTTCCTCCCACCTTTGCCAACACCCCAATGGACTTGGAGGGAAAGAAACCATCCCCCTCCACCCCTATATATAGTGGGGAGGCGCATGGGAGCTTCAACCTTGCCCCTGGCGCAGCCCTCTCCCTCCCCAACACCTCCTCCTCCTCCGTAGTGCTTAGCGAAGCTCTGCCGGAGAACTGCAAGCTCCACCACCATGCTGTCGTGCTGCCGGAGCTCTCCCTCAACTTCTCCTCTCCCCTTGCTGGATCAAGAAGGAGGAGACGTCCCCGGGCTGTACGTGTGTTTAACGCGGAGGTGTCGTCCGTTCGGCACTAGGATCTCCGGTGATTTGGATCACGACGAGTACGACTCCTTCAACCCCGTTCTCTTGAACGCTTCCGCTTAGCGATCTACAAGGGTATGTAGATGCACTCTCCTTCCCCTCTTTGCTGGTTTCTCCATAGATAGATCTTGGTGACACGTAGGAAAATTTTGAATTTCTGCTATGTTCCCCAACAGTGGCATCATGAGCTAGGTCTATTGCGTAGATTCTTTGCACGAGTAGAACACAAAGTAGTTGTGGGCGTTGATCTTGTTCAATATGCTTACCGTTACTAGTCCAATCATGTTTCGACGGTATTGTGGGATGAAGCGGCCCGGACCAACCTTACACGTACTCTTACGTGAGACAGGTTCCACCGACAGACATGCACTTGTTGCATCAGGTGGCTAGCGGGTGCCAGTCTCTCCCACTTTAGTCGGATCGGATTCGATGAAAAGGGTCCTTATGAAGGGTAAATAGAAATTGGCATATCACGTTGTGGCTTTTGCGTAGGTAAGAAACGTTCTTGCTAGAAACCCATAGCAGCCACGTAAAACATGCAAACAACAATTAGAGGACGTCTAACTTGTTTTTGCAGGGTATGCTATGTGATGTGATATGGCCAAGAAGAATGTGATGAATGATATGTGATGTATGAGATTGATCATGTTCTTGTAATAGGAATCACGACTTGCATGTCGATGAGTATGACAATCGGCAGGAGCCATATGAGTTGTCTTAATTTATTGTATGACCTGCGTGTCATTAAACAACACCATGTAATTACTTTACTTTATTGCTAACCGGTAGCCATAGTAGTAGAAGTAATAGTTGGCGAGACAACCTCATGAAGACACAATGATGGAGATCATGATGATGGAGATTATGGTGTCATGCTGGTGACGATGATGATCATGGAGCCCCGAAGATGGAGATCAAAAGGAGCAAAATGATATTGGCCATATCATGTCACTATTTGATTGCATGTGATGTTTATCATGTTTATGCATCTTATTTGCTTAGAACGACGGTAGTAAATAAGATGATCCCTCATTAAAATTTCAAGAAAGTGTTCCCCCTAACTGTGCACCGTTGCGAATGTTCGTCGTTTCGAAGCACCACGTGATGATCGGGTGTGATAGATTCTTACGTTCACATACAATGGGTGTAAGCCAGATTTACACACGCGAAACACTTAGGTTGACTTGACAAGCCTAGCATGTACAAACATGGCCTCGGAACACAAGAGACCGAAAGGTCGAGCATGAGTCGTATAGTAGATACGATCAACATGAAGATGTTCACCGATGATGACTAGTCCGTCTCACGTGATGATCGGACACGGCCTAGTTGACTCGGATCATGTAATCACTTAGATGACTAGAGGGATGTCTATCTGAGTGGGAGTTCATAAGATGAACTTAATTATCTTGAACATAGTCAAAAGATCTTTGCAAATTATGTCGTGAGCTCGCGCTTTAGTTCCACTGTTTAGATATGTTTCTAGAGAAAATATAGTTGAAAGTTGACAGTAGCGATTATGCGGACAGTAGAAAGCTTATGTCCTTAATGCACCGCTCAGTGTGCTGAACCCCAAACGTCGTTTGTGGATGTTGCGAACATCGGACATACACGTTTTGATAACTACGTGATAGTTCAATTAAACGGTTTAGAGTTGAGGCACCAAAGATGTTTTCGAAACATTGCGGAACATATGAGATGTTTCGAGGGCTGAAATTGGGATTTCAGGCTCGTGCCCACGTCAAGAGGTATGAGACCTCCAACGATTTTCTTAGCCTGCAAACTAAGGGAGAAAAGCTCAATCATTGAGCTTGTGCTCAGATTGTCTGAGTGCAACAATCACTTGAATCGAGTGGGAGTTGATCTTCCAGATGAGATAGTGATGTTTCTCCAAAGTCATTGCCACCAAGCTGCTAGAGCTTCGTGATGAACTATAACATATCAGGGATAGATATGATGATCCTTGAGGTATTCGCGATGTTTGACACCGCGAAAGTAGAAATCAAGAAGGAGCATCAATTGTTGATGGTTGGTGAAACCACTAGTTTCAAGAAGGGTAAGGGCAAGAAGGGATACTTCATGAAACGGCAAATCAGCTGCTGCTCTAGTGAAGAAACCCAAGGTTGAACCCAAACCCGAGACTAAGTGCTTCTGTAATAAGGGGAACAACCACTGGAGCAGAATTACCCTTCCTACTTGGTAGATAAGAAGGCTGGCAAGGTCGATAGAAGTATATTGGATATACATTATGTTAATGTGTACTTTACTAGTACTCCTAGTAGCACCAGGGTATTAGATACCGGTTCGGTTACTAAGTGTTAGTAACTCGAAATAAAAGAGCTATGGAATAAACAGAGACTAGCTAAAGGTGAGCTGACGATATGTGTTGGAAGTGTTTCCATGTTTGATATGATCAAACATCGCACACTCCCTCTACCATCAAGATTAGTATTAAACCTGAATAATTGTCATTTGGTGTTTGCGTTGAGCATAGACATGATTGGATTATGTCTGTCGCAATATGATTATTCATTTAAGGAGAATAATGGTTACTCTATTTATTTGAATAATACCTTCAATGGTCTCGCACCTAAAGGAATGGTTTATTGAATCTCGATCATAGTGATACACATTTTCATGCCAAAAGATATAAGATAGTAATGATAGTACCACTTACTTATGGCAGTGCCATGTAAGTCATATTGGTATAAAACGCATGAAGAAGCTCCATATTGATGGATCTTTGGACTCACTCGTTTTTTAAAAGTTTGAGACATGCAAACCATGTCTATTGGTGTATACGCATGAAGAAACTCCATGCAGATGGATCGTTTGGACTCACTTGATTTGAATCACTTGAGATATGCAAATCATACCACATGGGCAAGATGACTGAATAGCCTCGTTTTCAGTAAGATGGAACAAGATAGCAACATGTTGGAAGTAACACATTTTGATGTGTGCAGTCCAATGAGTGCTGAGGCATGCAGTGAATATCGTTATGTTCTTACTTCACAGATGATTCGAGTAGAAGTTGAGTATATTTACTTGATGAAACACAAGTCTGAATTATTGAATGGTTCAAGTAATTTCAGAGTGAAGTTGAAGATCATCGTGACAAGAGGATAAAATGTCTATGATATGATCATAGAGATGAGTATCTGAGTTACGAGCTTTGGCACGCAATTAAGACATTGTGGAAATTGTTTCACAATTAATACCGCTTGGAACACCATAGTTTGATGGTGTGTCCGAACATCATAGTTGCACCCTATTGGATATGGTGCGTACCATGATGTCTCTTATCGAATTACCACTGCCGTTTATGGGTTAGGCATTAGAGACAACCACATTCACTTTAAATAGGGCACCACGTAATTCCGTTGAGATGACACCGTATGAACTATGGTTTAGAGAAACCTAAGCTGTCATTTCTTAAAGGTTTGGGGCTGCGATGCTTATGTGAAAAAGTTTCAGGTTGATAAGCTCGAACCCAAAGCGGATAAAATGCATCTTCATAGGACACCCAAAATAGTTGGGTATACCTCCTAATTCAGATCCGAAAGCAATAGGGATTGTTTCTTGAATCGGGTCCTTTCTCGAGGAAAAGTTTGTCTCGAAAAGTTGAGTGGGAGGATGGTGGAGACTTGATATGGTTATTGAACCGTCATTACAACTAGTGTGTAGCAGGGCACAAGAAGTTGTTCCTGTGACACCTACACCAATTGTAGTAGAAGCTTATGATAGTGATCATAAAACTTCGAATCAAGTTACTACCGTACCTCGTAGGGTGACAAGGATGTGTACTGCTTCAGAGTGGTACAGTAATCCTGTCTTGAAGATCATGTTGCTAGACAACAATGAACCTACGAGTTATGGTGAAGCAATGGTGGGCCCAAATTCCGACAAATGGTTAGAAGCCATTAAATCCGAGATAGGATCCATGTATCAGAACAAAGCATGGACTTTGGTGGACTTGCCCGATGATCGGCAAGCCATTGAGATAAATGGATCTTTAAGAAGAAGACGGATGTGGATGGTGATGTCACCATCTATGAAGCTCGACTTGTGGCCAAGAGTTTTTCACAAGTTCAAGGAGTTGACTACGATGAGATTTTCTCATCCGTAGCGATGCTTAAGTCCATCGGAATCATGTTAGCATTAGCTGCATTTATGAAATCTGGCAGATGGATGTCAAAGCGAGTTTCCTTACTAGTCTTCGTAAGGAAAGGTTGTATGTGATACAATCAGAAAGTTTTTGTCGATCCTAAGGATGCTAAAAGGTATGCTGGCTCCAGCGATCCTTCTAAGGACTGGAGTAAGCATCTCGGAGTTGGAATGTGCACTTTGATGATCAAAGATTTTGGGTTTATACAAAGTTTATGATAAACTTGTATTTCCAAAGAAGTGAGTGGGAGCACTATAGAATTTCTGATGAGTATATGTTATTCACATATTGTTGATCAGAAATGATGTAGAATTTCTGGAAAGCATATAGGGTTATTTGAAAAGTGTTTTTCAATGGAAAACCTGGATTAAGCTACTTGAACATTGAGCATCAAGATCTATAATGATAGATCAAAAACGCTTAATGGTACTTTCAAAATGAGCACATACCTTGACATGATCTTGAAGGTGTTCAAGATGGATCAGTCAAAGAAGGAGTTCTTGCCTGAGTTGTAAGGTATGAAGTTAAGACTTAAAGCTCGACCACGGCAGAAAAGAGAGAAAGGACGAAGGTCGTCCCCTATGCTTTAGACGTAGGCTCTACAGTATGCTATGATGTGTACCGCACCGGAAGTGTGCCTTGCCATGAGTCAGTCAAGGGGTACAAGAATGATCCAGGAATGGATCATTGGACAGCGGTCAAAAATTGTCCTTGGAGTAAATAAGGACATGTTTCTCGATTATGGAGGTGATAAAGAGTTCGGCGTAAAGGGTTACGTCGATGCAAGCTTTAACACCTATCCGAGTGACTTTGAGTAGCAAACCGGATACGTATAGTGGAGCGACCATTTGGAATAGCTCCAAGTGGAGCGTGGAAGCAGCATTTACAGAATGACCTAGAGATTTGCGAAGTACAGACCCGTTGACTAAAACCTCTCTCACAAGCAAAACATGATCAAACCCGAGAACTCATTGAGTCTTAATCACATGATGATGTGAACTAGTTTAATGACACTAGTAAACTCTTTGGATGTTGGTCACATGGCGATGTGACGTGTGAATGTTAATCACATGACGATGTGAACTAGATTATTGACTCTAGTGCAAGTGGGAGACTGTTGGAAATATGCCCTAGAGACAATAATAAATTAGTTATTATTATATTTCCTTGTTCATGATAATCGTTTATTATCCATGCTATAATTGTATTCATAGGAAACTCAGATACATGTGTGGGTACATAGACAACACCATGTCCCTAGTGAGCCTCTAGTTGACTAGCTCGTTGATCAATAGATGGTTACGTTTCCTGACCATGGACATTGGATGTCGTTGATAACGGGATCACATCATTAGAAGAATGATGTGATGGACAAGACCCAATCCTAAGCCTAGCACAAAGATCGTAGTTCGTATGCTAAAGCTTTTCTAATGTCAAGTATCATTTCCTTAGACCATGAGATTGTGCAACTCTCGGATACCGTAGGAATGCTTTGGGTGTACCAAACGTCACAACGTAACTGGGTGGCTATAAAGGTGCACTACAGGTATCTCCGAAAGTGTCTGTTGGGTTGGCACGAATCGAGACTGGGATTTGTCACTCCGTGTAAATGGAGAGGTATCTCTGGGCCCACTCGGTAGGACATCATCATAATGTGCACAATGTGACCAAGGGGTTGATCACGGGATGATGTGTTACGGAATGAGTAAAGAGACTTGCCGGTAACGAGATTGAACAACGTATTGGTATACCGACGATCGAATCTCGGGCAAGTACAATACCGTTAGACAAAGGGAATTGTATACGGGATTGCTTGAATCCTTGACATCGTGGTTCATCCGATGAGATCGTCATGGAACATGTGGGAGCCAACATGGATATCCAGATCCCGCTGTTGGTTATTGGCCAAAGAGCTGTCTCGGTCATGTCTGCATGATTCCCGAACCCGTAGGGTCTACACACTTAAGGTTCGGTGACGCTAGAGTTGTTATGGGAATTAGTGTGCAGTTACCGAATGTTGTTCGGAGTCCCGGATGAGATCCCGGACGTCACGAGGAGTTCCGGAATGGTCCGGAGGTAAAGATTTATATATGGGAAGTCCTATTTTGGCCACCGGAAAATGTTTGGGATTTTTCGGTATTGTACCGGGAAGGTTCTAGAAGGTTCCGGAGTGGGGCCCACCCGCATGGGGGGACCCACATGAACGTGGGTAGTGGGGGAAAGGCCCCACACCCCTGGTCAAGGTGCACCAAGATCCCCCCTTATAAGGAATAAGATCATATCCCGAAGGGATAAGATCAAGATCCCTAAAAAAGGGGGATAATAATCGGTGGGGAAGGAAATGATGGGATTTCTTTCCTCCCACCTTTCCCAACGCCCCAATGGACTTGGAGGGCAAGAAACCAGCCCCCTCCACCCCTATATATAGTGGGGAGGCGCATGGGAGCTTCAACCTTGCCCCTGGCGCAGCCCTCTCCCTCCCCAACACCTCCTCCTCCTCCGTAGTGCTTGGCGAAGCTCTGCCGGAGAACTGCAAGCTCCACCACCATGCCGTCGTGCTGCCGGAGCTCTCCCTCAACTGCTCCTCTCCCCTTGCTGGATCAAGAAGGAGGAGACGTCCCCGGGCTGTACGTGTGTTGAACGCGGAGGTGCCGTCCGTTCGGCACTAGGATCTCCGGTGATTTGGATCACGACGAGTACGACTCCTTCAACCATGTTCTCTTGAACGCTTCCGCTTAGAGATCTACAAGGGTATGTAGATGCACTCTCCTTCCCCTCTTTGCTAGTTTCTCCATAGATAGATCTTGGTGACACGTAGGAAAATTTTGAATTTCTGCTATGTTCCCCAACACCTAGAGGCACTATCTGAAGCCTTAGCGGCAGAGGAGCTCACGGCGCTGCGCTCCATGGTGAACACGGATGATGTGATACTCGATAAGAGGTCCAAGTCCACCTCTTTTAAACCAGCGGATGAAATAGTCAAATTCCAGGTCCATCTAACGGAACCAACAAAGACGGCCTCCATTGGGGCACAGTTAAACCCTGATGTAGACGCTGCACTGCGAGAATTCCTTCGGGAGAATTGGGACATCTTCGCCTAGCACCCTTCAGATATGCCAGGAATCCCACGCAGATTGGCAGAACACAGCCTAAACATCCTAAAAGGATTCAAGCCAGTCAAACAGGCTCTTCGGCGATTTTTCGAACCCAAAAGACAGGTAATGGGAGAGGAGCTAGCCAAACTATTGGAAGCCGGATTCATCAGAGACATCAAACATCCGGACTGGCTAGCAAACCTGGTAATGGTACCAAAGAAGGACAAATCTTGGCGCCTATGTGTCGATTTTAAAGACCTCAATAAGGCTTGTCCAAAGGATCCTTTCCCCCTTCCCCGCATCGATCAAATAATCGACGCTACTGCAGGGCACGATTCATTGTGCTTCCTCGACGCATACTCCGGCTACCATCAAATGAAGATGGCGGAGGCGGACCAAGCCGCAACGGCATTCATTACTCCATATGGACCTTTCTGCTTCAACACGATGCCCTTCGGACACAAAAACGCCGGCGCAACATATCAGCGCATGATTCAGACATGTCTGGCTACCCAGATCGGCAAAACAGTAGAGGCATACGTAGACGACGTGGTCGTCAAGACCAAACACATCAAGTTGTCAGCGCGGTCCTCGTCGTCGAAAGAGAAACAGAAGGACACAAATTCCCTCTTCAAAAGCCAGTGCACTACGTATCCACTGTCTTAACTCCATGCAAGTCCCGATACTTGCATTGTCAAAAGATAGCGTACGCGGTGTTTATGGCATCCCGGAAGCTGCGACACTACTTTCAAGAGTGTTCGATAACAGTGGCCTCCGAAGTACCCCTCAACGACATTATAAACAACCGCGACGCAACAGGCAGGATTGCAAAATGGGCCATTGAGCTCTTACCATTCGACATAACTTATAAACCTTGGCGAGCTATAAAGTCGCAAGTCTTGGCCGACTTCGTTGCTGAATGGACTGAAGCCGAACTCCCTAAAGAGTACAGCGCATACTCCAATTGGATTATGCATTTCGACGGCTCCAAAATGTTGGCTGGCTTGGGGGCTGGCGTCGTATTGACGTCCCCAACTGGAGACACAGTCCAATACGTACTTCAGATAATGTACACGGACTCCAACAATGCAGCCGAATATGAGGCCCTCCTACATGGTCTCCGGATGGCAATCTCCATGGGTATTCAACGCCTAGAGGTGTGCGGGGATTCAAACCTTGCAATATCCAAAGTAAATGGAGGCTTCGACGCCAAGGATCCGAAAATGGCAGCCTATCGTAACGCTGTCCTAAAAATGTCAGCTCGGTTCAAAGGACTCGAATTCCACCACGTAGCCCGGGATAATAACCAAGCAGCCGATGTGTTGGCATGCATCGGCGCAGAACGCGACGCCGTCCTTCCAAACATCTTCCTGGATCGGCTCTTTAAGCCATCCGTACTATGGGAAGAGGAGTCCAGAAATAATAACCCGGAAGCAACCGTACCACCCAACATACAACAATCTAACATAATCGGCGGTTCAGCCGATGAAATAACACCTTCAGCCCACGAAATAATGGTGGTAATTGCCCCATGGACAGAACCATTCCAAGCGTACTTAATCAGGCAGGAACTTCCCGAAGACCAAAATGAGGCCCGTTGCATAGTTCTGCGATCTAAAGCCTACAAGGTCCATGAGGGAGAACTTTATAAGAAAAGCACAACCGGAGTCCTTCAAAGGTGCATCTCCGAAGAGGAAGGGCGAAACCTTCTGGCTGAAATTCACGCCGGACAAGGCGGACACCATGCTGCAGCCCGGGCCCTCGTAGCCAAGGCCTTCCGTACAGGATTTTATTGGCCAACGGCCCGGGCAGATGCTCAGGACTTAGTCCAACGATGCGTCGGTTGTCAGCTCTTTGCTAATCAGAGCCACATGCCACCCACCGCCCTCAAAACTATACCCATCACCTGGCCGTTTGCGGTCTGGGGGCTTGACATGGTTGGACCCCTTAAAGGGGGAACCCACAAGCAAAAGTACCTATTGGTCATGGTGGACAAATTCACCAAATGGATAGAGGCCAAGCCAGTTAAAACGGCCGAATCCGGACCAGTGATAGACTTCATATCCGGGGTAGTACACCGTTACGGCGTCCCCCACAGCATCATCACCGATAACGGCACGAACTTCACGGCCGACGAGGTGAAACTCTGGTGCAAAAATATGGGCATTAAGCTCGACTACGCTTCGGTCTATCATCCTCAAACCAACGGTCAAGTTGAGCGAGCAAATGGTCTAATAATGAGCGGCATCAAACCCAGACTAGTGCGGTCCCTTACGGAATCTAACACGCACTGGGTAGAGGAGCTTGACTCCGTACTCTGGGGGCTGCGGTCCACGCCAAACCGTACTACCGGATTCACACCATTCTTCATGGTATACGGCGCAGAGGAAGTTTTGCCCTGCGATATAATTCATGACTCACCTTGAGTGCGCATGTACGAAGAAAGAGAAGCCGAGTTGGATCGGCAGGACAGCTTGGACGCCTTGGAGGAGGAGCACGACGTGGCAAAGGCTCGTTCCGCATTCTATCAGCAGCAGGCTCGAAGATATCAAAGTAGAGAAGTACGGGCCAAAACTTACAACGTTGGCGAACTAGTTCTACGCCTGCCGGACAAGAAAAAGGACAAACTCAAGCCCAAATGGGAAGGTCCCTTCATCATCGACCAAGTCCTGACCGGCGGGGCATACCGTCTGCGAAACGCATCGGACAACCGACTCGAGCCGAACCCATGGAATGCAGCCCGCCTCCGAAGATTCTACGCCTAGCGCCGGACTCAGAATTCGTCTCCTTCCTCTGCCCACGTTTTTTACTTCAGTTGTCTTTTGTTTCTCTCTTTTCTCCCACCTTTTTCACAAAGCCTTTGAGGGCTGATTTGCGCATTGTTCGCACACACTTGATGTGCTACTCGCACTCATTATACCTGGGGGCTTCTTTCACAGAAGCTTATTTATACGGGCTTCATGCCCAACACATGTGTCAAACTTCCGCATGTACCCTTTATTCACAATTATATGCATCGATATGACTTAAGTTTTGGCCAAGCTGGGTTGCCTGGCTCCTGTGCTTACCCCTACGTTCCCGATTGTTCGGCTAGGAGGTAAAGGGAGCACCTCTGCGATTGTTACTGCCGGGTCAGCCAGATGTGTACCTCAGACTGGGTGAAGTCGAAAGCTAACGTTCTTAAGGGAATATTCGGTCGGTGAACTGAAAAATGATTTTCCTTTTTAACTATTTATTTATCTACCACCAGATGTTTTCCTGCTCTTCTCGCAGTCCGGACATGCACTTTAGGGCACGCCTCCCAGGGAAAGGAACCCTTAACGGAACTACTCTCCCTGGAAGATGTTTCTTACTAACCATGTAATATAACATAACTAGTTGGGCACTTGTCTGATAAAGCACTAATGACCCCTACGCCTGGTCTCCATGCATGCCCCGGTTTTTTCATAACCGAGAGGGTATTCGGACACATTCCTCTAGGGTCCAGAGGTTGAAGCGAAAATGTCGGCAAAGACAAACGGTCTACAATCTGGCTAGAAGGCATTTTACATGTCATTTTAAATACATCATCAAATCGACTGACTGTACTCCTCCTCAATCTCGTCTAACAGGCTGTCTAATTTACAGTCCCGTTGGGAATACTTAGCGGCCAACTCTACTTGGCCGTACACTAAGATCACAGGGATCTCCTTCCCATCGGGCCCCACAGGTCCAACCTCGGCCATGTGGTTTGGATCCGCCTTCTTGTACCACGTCTTCACCATGGCTCAGGCTTCCCTGGCACCTTGACGGCAGGCCGATATCTTCCATAAACAGAAGCGCTGCCATGCTCCCTAAAGCTTCTCCGCAAGCTCTCCAAGGCCCTCGGGTAGGGAGACGGACGACCATAAGGCCTGGACGACGCCACTCATTGCATCCCGAACACGTTCGAGCAGTTGCACCAGCTCGGGAAGTTGGTCACCCGTTGAACCGGGCATTTCCTCCGCAGGGCGACCTGTGAGCACACCTACAGACATATTTCTATCAATTGACTTCCTCGCCAAACTTTTCTTTTCAAAAGAGTTTGCTCAAGCACTTACTATAGATGTCGCGACGAAGCCGCTGATTCTCCTTGACGGAGCCAGACAGCTCAGCCCGAACACCTTTTAGTTCTTCTCCAAGCTGGGTGTGGGCATCCTGGAGTTTGTTCCTCTCCTGCTGCACCTTCATAAGCACCCTCTCGCCGGCCTTTAGCTGGCGCAGTAGCTGTTGCTTGTCCGGATCAAGTCCGGCAACATCTGCAATATTATTGTCAGACTTATACGCATGCTACACACTGAATATCCTGTTAAAATATGTGTTACCGGAGGGGGTCTCGGTGTCTCCTCCTGCGGCGGCCAGTGCGGCCTCAAGTTGGGCCTTGCACCCTTGTAACTCCTGAGACAATTGGGCATTCTTCTCCGTGAGATCCTGCATATCAAATGATCCTTAAATCAGTTATTTTAACTACTTTAAGTCTCGGGGGCTACTGGCATATACAACTATTAAAATCCTTTACCCGTATGTCTTTTACACACTGCTCTGTGGCTCTGGTTAAACCATCTTGAGCAGCACGAAGGTGCGCGTCTCCCGCGTTAAAGGCATTCAGCGCCTCTGGGGAGAAACACACGTCATGAAGAACTGTCCAGCGGCGCCTATGATTCATGGCGCTCTCCACCTCAGACCTGGTGGCGGACAGCCTGTCGGCATCCTCCGTTGGAGGAGTATCTGGCCCGCGCCTTGCGCTCGCCTCCCCCTCCGGACCAGGTGTTGGAGCCTGGCTGGTGGAGGCTTGGTTAGCAACCTCTCCGGGCACAGTCCAGCGAGCGCTCTTTCTCCTGAAAAAGTCATGAGCATTAATACACCTCCTAGGAATCTTTTTCCTAAACAACGGTCGCGAGCTATACCGTTGCGGTGACGTTTCGATTTGCACCGCACCCCTCTTCCGCGTGCGGGGCCGGACTGACCCTTGTTGGTCAGCCGCCGCGGGTTCGGCTTCCCGCCTTGAAGGCACCCCCTGCAAGACACCGTTGTACACGATGGTCAGAAATACGCAAGGATGAAGTAATGGTGTCAGGACTCCGGTCATAATTACCTGGAAAGCCGGAGATAGGCTGGGGTAGTCAGCCGTGATGGCGACTAGAGCATTGTCCATGCTGAGTTGGTGGAACACCTCGTCGATCAGCTCTACCTTTATATCCGGATCCTCTTAGGAGGCCGGATCAAGGGATCTTCTGGGATCCTTGGGTTGTGGAGCCGGACTATGTATGCCCTCCACATCCTGACGCAGTTCCTGCGTCAAAATCATAAAGTGAGGCACCTAATTTTGAAAGCACGGGTCGGGTGAATAAACGTCTGCTTACCCAGCTCCGAGGGTTATTCATGGAGAACCCATTCAATGGGCTCGTTTGGAGGAAGTCCTCCTTCTCCCCCTTGTACAGGCCAGACAGGATCTTCACCAGATCCGCGGCCGATCCCGGCCCCTTGCGGCCATGACGGGTGGAGTCATTCTCCCCGTTGAAATCCCACATGGGGTGGCCCCTATATTGGAGCGGTTGCACCCCTCGCATAATGCACGTGGCCATGACTCCGATCATGGTCAATCCGGAATGGGCCAGCAATATTATCCGGCCCATCAAATAATGGACGCTCCTGTCTTCCTCCTGTTGAGGGCTCCGCGGGCGCCAACTTAGGCGTTTTTTAAGAGGAGCCTTGTTGAACTCCGGGAGGTCGATCCGAACTGGGTCCGGCAGTGGAGCGTCTTCCACATAAAACCATTCCGAGGGCCAGTCTTCGGACGCCTTCTTTGGGGTACCGGATAGATATCCGGTCCCGATGATGCGCCATATTTCGGCTCCGCCCACTTGATATATTGACCCCTCGTGAGAACGGGGTACGAGGCAAAATAGTCTCTTCCACAGCACAAAATTGGGCTCGATGCCCAGGAACAACTCTCAAAGAGCTACAAAACCCGCGACGTGCAGGATAGAGGCAGGCGTGAGGTGATGAAGCTGGAGTCCGTAGAACTCCAGAAGCCCCCGGAGAAAGGGATGTATAGGAAATCCGAGCCCCCTTATTAAATAAGGGACGAAGCACACCCGCTCTCCTTTAGAGGGACTAGGGGTGTTCTCCGCCTGCTTTCCACCTTTGTAGGTGGCCAACCTGGCTCGAACCGGGACCATAAAGGCCGGAGGAAGGTATCCCTACGCTTGGAGCGTCACCAGCTTGTTGTGCGGGACAGAACATCTCCTCCAATCTCCTGGCTGAGGGCTAGGAGCGCGAGAGGAGGAGCCGCGTCGACGGTCCATGATGGAATGGATTTCTGGTCAGAAGCGCTCCGATGAGTACTCGCGGAAGGAAGATGGTGTGATTTGGATCTGGATTCCTGCCTCTCTTATAGGCAGATTATTGGCGCAGCTAGGGGGTAAAATATAAAAATACCCTGGCCTTTCGCATTCATGTGACACGTGGAAGAGGGCCATTGTTGGGCGTGGAAGCCAAGGAGCGCAACATTTGTAAGGAAGCCAGACACTATTCGGCAAGCACATGGAATTTGGAGGAGAACCCGCCTTGCAACGCCGAAGACAATATACGCGCTGGACTCATCGTCATTGAAGCCTGGTTCGGGGGCTACTGAGGGAGTCCTGGACTAGGGGGTGTCCGGATAGCCGCACTATCATCATCGGCCGGACTCCAAGACTATGAAGATACAAGATTGAAGACTTCGTCCCGTGTCCGGATGGGACTTTCCTTGGCGTGGAAGGCAAGCTTGGCAATACGGATATGGAGATCTCCTACCATTGTAACCGAATCTATGTAACCCTAGCCCTCTCCGGTGTCTATATAAACCGGAGGGTTTTAGTCCGTAGGACGAACAACCATTACAACAATCATACCATAGGCTAGCTTCTAGGGTTTAGCCTCCTTGATCTCGTGGTAGATCCATTCTTGTATTACCCATATCATCAATATCAATCAAGCAGGAGTAGGGTTTTACCTCCATCGAGAGGGCCCGAACCTGGGTAAAAACATCGTGTCCCTTGTCTCCTGTTACCATCCGCCTAGACGCACAGTTCGGGACCCCCTACCCGAGATCCGCCGGTTTTGACACCGACAGCCTTCTTGGACCGCAGGGAAACCTTGGATGGCATTGTTTAGAAGCACGTTGAGCTTGCTACCAACGTCACTGCTCCTCACACATCAGTTGGTGACCCGGCGCACTAGGGCATGAGGATGCCCTTGATGGATCTGTATGTATCTTTATCTTTTTGCCAAATCCATGTAGTAGTATATTGTACTACTAGTAATTATCTTACCTTTCGAATCAACTTCATAATTTTCATACGTACTCCATGCATGAACTACGCCAAAACCAAACTTCTCATTACTCTAGGGAAAATCGTTATTTCTATCTATCGATCGCGCCATGGAGCATAACCAAATTTTACAAGTTACAAGTTCAAAAGGAAAAGCATGTCGTGTTCGCGTCGCACCCTCACATGTTTGGTCTGGCACGCTGCTCAAGGGGGAATGTGTGTTGTGTTACATTTTCACATACAAGTGGGACCGTAGTTGAGCAAACCGACTATCGGCAAACCCCCACCCCGCCCATCGTGCGATGGCTGAGAAAACAGGAGGGAGAAGAGATGGCTGTAGCAGGGACTCCAAGAAAATTGGTGTCAGGTGGGACTCGTGTGGGTGGTGTGTGCCTTACTTCTAGACGTGAATGCTAGTTATGGCCCATGCCACCCCACTTTATCGAGGTGCTGGTTACGTAGAATGAACACATTATCTCTCCAGGAGTACGGTAAACCACTAGTACTACTCACATTGTTGTGAAATTTCCTAGAGTCCATGCTCATCCCTCCTCTCTGTATCTATCTATCTATCTATCTATCTATCTATCTATCTCTCTCTCTCTCTCTTCTCAGCCAACCAGCAGACACACGGAGCCCATCTTCTGTTTGCCCACATGTGGTCCCACATGTCCGTGAAAACGCAAGACGACCCACTGAACCTGCACATCTTTCACCACCACGTGTTGGTGATGAAAAACAAATCCAATAAAGATCTTTGGTGGCTGCTTTTGGAGTTACTCAATAGTAAGATTCTATTTACGGTTTAACCCAAGATGCACATCACGTGGCTTCAACTAGCACTCCATTTTCTTGCATGACACGACCTGGATGCTGGATGTCCCATGTGTCGGCAAAAGGAGGAAGAACTCGGCCAAATCTTCTCCACATTTAGATCGGAGGAGTAGGAAACACGGCGAGCCCTGTGCCTATATCATACTACGTACAAGCCCACCTCACGCAGTCACACTATCACCATATTTCTCGGCCTCCGTGCGACGCCTAGCTCTAGTTGACCTAACTAGAACTAACTATTGTGCTAGCATACCCCAATATTAGGTTGGCTCTATGTGATGTGGCAACTTCGTATAGCCGGATGCTGGCTATACTACTACGGTACTCACACTCCAAGAAGTGACTCAAACACCATTGATAAATTGAATTTATGACATGCATATCTAAATGTACCATTCATTACATACAACAAGTCATCAACACACAACGACAACGAGGATACATGTAGGATTATAGATTATTTCCAACAAAACATTCTAGTAAATACTAAAGTTTTCATCACACAAAAAATAACAAGCAATGAAATGAACTTCAGCTCAACTAATCCTTAGCGCTGGAAACGCTTGCTTTGAACCATAGGTAAGCCTCTGGGAAGGACTGATCATCCAGGTTGAAGCGGCCTATATTTAGACGCATATTGTGATAGCCAGGGTAGGGAACCACTGCAATGTCCTTGGTATAGATATAGTTGTTTCCCATAAATGGTAGTAACATTGTGTCAACAACAGTTGGATCGCCTTTAACCATCATTGGATAGTTTTCTCCAAGGAAGAGCGAGTTTTCTCTGAGACTATCAATACTGAACTAGGGAGAAGGTGTTGGCTCTAGCACCCTAGTATCCATCCCGAATACCCTGCAACGGATGTTGGAATAGGTCCGGAGAGTGCGACCATGGGAGACAACACCTGCTTCCTTAGTAGTAACATCAGCAGTGCGATGTATACAGACAAGAAGAGGTGATCCATTAGAATGAGTTGCCAGTCGCCACTGAGTATATTGGTCCTGCTCGTCCTCATGCTCATGATCATCACCATCGTCATCTCCCCCTTGGTTATAAATTTTTTCAAGTATAGGTGGTGGAATGTTCACAGGACCTTGGAAACACAAGAAGTTTATTAGTAAAGGGAAACTAGCTAACCCGCATGCATGTGGATGAAACAATTATAATTACGGTGGAAGACAAACGTACCGAAACCATAAGGGTCCCATGAAAAAACAATGCCATGAGTGGTGGCAGCAAACACAAGACGTTCGTATTGAATTGCATCACAGTACTCATCCGTATACAGAAATTGATTTTTGAGCAATATCCATCTAGGCATGGAAGTAACAATGACAATAAGCTTCTTGAAGATAGCAACAACTTCATAGCTTGTGTAATCCCAAGAGCGGTTGGGAACTCGACAAATTGCTATCTTCCGTAGACGACAGTTACCATGATCGTATTTGAATGTACGTAGATCATCTGTGTGCTCAACCTCAGGGCACTCTAAGATTTTTGGAAGTGGAATCTACTGACGAGTGTACACATTCACAAGTTCCGACTCGCAGTCATACCCAATATAAACAACCCAATCTCCATTTAGACCTGCCCAGGCCTTACCCTTAAGTGATGGCATCTTAACATCACACGTATCATTATCAAGCAGCATCAACTTGCACAAGGCGAGGCTTCCGTCGTCCGCGCGCCAGCGAGCAGGGTCATGGCGAAGAAGATAGGGGAGATCAAACCGCTCCTGGACCCTTGGGTTCTTTGTAATGATGTTATTAGTTGAGTTGAGAATGGTCTTGAACAAACCTGCCATGCTAGCCGAGGTGATGACATCGCACCAATAAATGAGTTCCTCCACCACGTCTCCTTTCAGATAGGGGCAAGAATAACGGGGTTATTTGGCCTATTCCCTCCATGGAGAATATGATCGAACAATGGCAGAAGGAAGGGTGAAGGCAAATGGAGGAGGGAGGAAGACCATGCAACAACAGTTCCAAATCGAGTGGGAAAGGCGAAGATGCGGTGGATGGTTGCCATGGTACAGGAAGAGGCTCCCTGGCCTACATAACATCCGATCAGAAATTGTACAAAAGGACTCGCCGTCGTCTCACTAACATGTTGTAATAGGACCACATGTCAATGAAACATGGTGTGTCATTTCTCGTGCAAAATGCGATCTGGCCGCGTTGGCCCGAGGTGCCGCATTATTTCTCGACTTTATTTTTTAATGGCATGCCATTCAGTTTTGAAGCATGACTAACTGGAACTATATGCAGAGAAAATATAAACTACTCTACCACTACTCCACCTCTAGTACTATTATCAAAAAAGATATATATGTTGGAGCTTCAGCGCTTGCTTGCTAAGGGCTACCTGCTTGATTCTCACACTATCACCCTCTCTCCTGATCTAAAAAAGACGGCCTCTCTCTCCCTCCTCAACGGTGGTCACAGATCAGTTGGGGAAGAAAAGGATGTGCAATGTTGATGCACTCGTCGTTGGTGAGCAAGGTCACACACTGACGACAAGGACGTCCACTTAGACCTAGCGCCCGCGCGGGATGGCCTTTGTCCCCAAGCTCACTGCCATAGTGTGTGCAGAGGACAACGATCACGAGCGAAGCCACTTCCCACCGACCCTCAGGTATGCTACCTCTTTTCGAACGATACCCTTGTTCTATTGCCCCATCTGCCACGTCGCTGCATGTGGATCTTTTTCCACTCCACCTTCTTCCCAATTTGCTATCCTCTGCTCTGCTGGTCACGCAGACGGAAACCTTAATTTGCATATTAAAGGAAACCCTACTTCATGCAGACTAATCCATGTCTCGGTTGAATAAGGAAATGAAGGGATAAAGTACTATCGAAGAGACTAAGCGTCGAACCTGCATCTAGGTTGAAAAAGGGAAAATCGGTAGCTAAGGAACGAGCCTCGTGTCTCTTGGTTGAGAAAGGGTGAAAAGGGGTAGAAAGGCATGACAACACAATAGAGAATGACCAGGTTGATCGATTTGTTGTCCTAACATAGGAAAAAGGTGGATAAAGAGAACAAAAAATGGGACGTAATCCACATATGCTGCCTGGATATTTGTTGCTATGGGCAACCATACCTCCCTCACCACTCTATGTGTCTGTGGAGGTACATCGTACTAGTGCGCCCACTGTCCGAATGGGCCTACCATGCTCTTATTGCCACTTTTTTGCTGTTAGTATAACACCGGCGGTAAAGTCAAGCAATGCTACTGCTAAAGTGATGCCACATTTAACTAATGCCGCACTCAGTCTAATGCCACCGATAAATTTAAGCATGCCATTTAATTTCACTGGATTATTTCAGGGTTAGCTGTTTATTGTGGATGTATTAAAGATTTTTCAGCTACGGCATTCTAATGTTGTTGCATAGCCAGTATACCAACGATGAAACTTGTTACTACCTTCAGATTTTTGCACTGTTAATGCTTATAGATTACATACCTCACTTTCATCAGATAAGTCAATTTTTTGTATAGTTTCACCAAAATGCCAAGGCGTTGATGTCATTTTATTTTGGTTAAACTGTACAAAAAATTATGAAGAGAAGAGGAAAGGTCAATAGTGGGCACCTCCTCCTCCGGTCGTTCTCTTGATTCGTTCGATCAAGTTTTTATGTTTGATCGATTATCAAGATTGGGATAGCAATTTTTCAAGTCCCATCGAGTTCGAAATGATATTTACCTTCAAGGTACATGATTTGCAAAAATTTTATACTATCATTAGTTAATAGTGCTAGTTACCTTCAGACTTTTGTATTTAGTTTAATGTTATTGCATAGCTAGTATACAAATGCCGAAACTTGTTACCTTTACATTTTGTATTGTTAATGCTTATAGAAATCTTCTAGTGCTAGCTTATGGAAATCTGTTCAGTAAAACCATTACACTATACCCCGTAATAAAAAAAACTATTCTACTATTGCACTAACCACTGGATTAGTGTATATTTGTACTATTCGAATGGTGTTGCATTAGCGTATGGACATATATAAAGTGTGGCAAGCTTTCCCAGATATATGCTCAAGAAAACTACTACCTGTTTGTCTAAATACTACACATTTGGGTACTTTAAATTGAATTGCGAAAACATCTTACATTAAGGAACAGAGGGTCTAGAGTTCACTCAAATTATCCCAGTAAAGTTAGTCACACCTTTGTTAAAATTAATGTTCATTATTTTATTGGAGGAGGTATGTATGTTTGTCTCTAATGCCTCTCGATTACATACCTGACATCATGATGTAATGTTAAGTCATTTCTTTTTTTATAGTGTCACTGAATTGTTAAGGTGGTGATGGCATTTTATTTTAGTTGAACTGCACAAAATATACTTAAAAGAAGAGGAAAGGTCGGGAATGGTTCAGTTTTTAAGAAAATACTATGTATGCCTTCCTGACATCAGCCGTTGTGCCTTATTTATTCCTTCAAACAGGTGGTTAGAAATAGTCTTGCTACCTTTTCCCATTAAGAAATTGGAATGCTTATATTTGTGAGTCTATGCTTCAACTAGTGCCACCTTTACAGTAATCACACTTTGAATATCTATGCAAATAGGGATGCTCGATTTTAGTGGAACTGCACAAAAGGTCCAAATGGTTCAACAGTAGGAGCATGTTTTCTTCCAATTGGTGGCACTATGAGTTGTTCATTACGAAGGTACATGGTTTGCTACTATCTTGCTACTCTTTTTGTACTATCATTAGATAGTAATATTAGTAGTTTGCATGTGAATTTATTGGCAGGGTGGACCTACATTGGAGGTGCAGGACATGATTCAATGATTGGATGTTCAATTTCGGTTGTATCAATTTCACATCTTCCATCACTACAAACATGGATATCCTTGGCCTGCTGAAGAATAGGCGCTATATTTCTGCTCTGTACCAGCAAATCAATTTAGTACAAAATTGTCCAGGGCAAAACATGACAGTATCAAATTGACCAGTGCAAAACATGACAGATGCTAAGCAGAAGAGATGTGTTTAAACCGAAAATACAAGGTGGGGTATATGTTTACTAGCTACTTGATATTTGTGCAGACAGATGTCTACCCGTTCCTATTGGCAAACAAACAAAGTGACCAAAATTTTGGTGGAACTGCACAAGAAAATGGTATAGTCACTGCATGCAGTGCCATTTGAAAATAGACATAGAAATACTGGATGGTCACTTCATGGACTGCACAAAAGTAGTACTGTACTATTCATTGGCCAACACTAGGTGCTTCATTGCTTTGGTCTGATTATACAATGGGCATCATTTTGCCTAAGTTAAAGTTTGTATTCCGAAAATAGTCTCACCGTGTGATCGAGAGAAGACCAAATCATATTGCAGTGGATGTTCCTCCATCATGTGTGGCTCATTCTCATGGTTCCAACTATTGGTGAAACCACTTATGTTTGCAAGAGGAATTATAGACGTCACAAACAAATTTTTCTTTCACTCTGTACTGAATGTTGGCCTAGAGAAGCATCCGTGTTAGTAGGAAGAATAGATGTTTTCTCTAAATCTTTGCTTTTGGAGCTACATATTTGTATATGATCTGTGAATCATTGAGATGCATTAACATGTTACTAGTTGGTTGTGAATTTTGGCTACTAATGTGAACATATTACAATGCCAGGCCTATGAGTCTCGTCTGAACATTTTGAACGGATCGGCTCTTACTACTGTGCACAGCATGATCCTGATTTCTGTGTTCTCAGTGTTTACAAGTTACTAGTAGTTCCTTATTTCCGCCCGCTAAGTGTTTACAAGTTACTTATCGATCACAAGCAAGCCTACTAATATGCTCCTGGCAGTTTTAGTTGCGACGCAAGATCCAAAGGTGGCAGTTTTTTGAATAAAAATGCCTACCTCTGAAGAAATTGACAAGCTGTTCTGAAGAAAATGCCATGCGAATCTGAAGAAACTGACAGCAAAAACGTTTGCAAATGCCTTATCTCCCAGCGAACGTTCATCACCTAATGCGATCCTACGCGTGCACTATCCGACATACTCGATCCTACATGTACACTGTCCAACCTACTCGATCCAACATGAATAAATAACAGATCACACACGTACTACCTCCTTACCAGTTTGCAGGGCTCAATTCAGAAATCTCACCAACCAAGGTAGATGATGAATGGTGGAATAATTTTTGACAAGGAGGGAGTACCTCATCTGGATGATTTGAGTGCACTCTTTTGACCGTCATGCCGATGTGCGACCCAGCATGGACGAGATGTACCACTGACGGGACGGGACATCACATCAGTTTTTCCAGTTTTCCACGGTAAGCTGGTGCGCTATGCCATGCCTGCTTATGCATTGAATTCCGATGTCCGTCGCGTTTCTTGCAACACGCAGCTTCACCTACCTTCCGCCTATAATTACTGGTTCCCAGCGTTCTCCGGTAGCACTGTCACCCAACTCGCCCTATTGTCTCCCCTCACAACCCCCACCGGCCCGATGTCGCTCGCCACTTGCCCTCGCTCTCGCGACGTCTATCATGCCCCTGACCGTCCACAATAGGCAATGCCAGAGGCGCTCACCGCCGGAGCTAGTTCAGTTATTCACGGGAAGGAAGACGGAGGGAGGAGGCATTCTATCAGTTTTTAGATGGCAATGCGGAGTACGAGGACTTGTTGGAGCATGACCGCCTGGCGGAGGAGCAGCATATCACCGATTTGCGCCGCTAGCAGGGCATGGAACATCAATGCACTGCTGCTTTGAGTCGCGAGTAGAGCGCTCGCGACTGGGCCGACTACGTGCAGGCCAGCGCCTGGCAAATAGCCCTAGAGGCTATCGGGCACGCATGCATGTACGACGCCGAATTTTACTACCAGCTCGTCAAGTGGGTTTCCCGCTTAGAATCCAAAGCTTCAGTGGACCATGCCAGCATGGAAAGGGCCAACGCACACGAGCGACGCGCCCTATCGCGCCTCCAGCATGTCCGAGGCAAGGAGGAGGACGCTGGTGCCGGCATGTAGCGTGTAGCGCATATGGCGGCCGACATCGTCAAGTTAGCTAGGAGTAAGTCAGTACTCGTACACTAGAGTATTAGTGGGAGTAGATAGTTAACTTGGCTATGATGGTTGTCAACGTGGAAGTTCAGTACTCTATATCTAATCAGACCTGTTACTTTGCTCTGAATGTTGAACTTTCCATGTGAATGTATGGAATGAGCTGTTTTTTAAATGGGTTGTATTTGTACGCCACGGGTTTAGAGACTGACTTGTGGGCCTACTAGGTTGACGCATACACAATTAGGAGATGATTGTACAAGGAGAGGATGATAGCAGGGACCCACCAGGGTCATGGCAGTACGAAAGCAAGTGCCTCCTTATTTCGAACCAAAAAATGGTTCCTCCTAATGGATTTCTGACATCTGGGTCCCGTGCCATTGTCAACGTAGTCAATAAACAAGAGAATTGGACAATGAGCGGCTGACACGAGGGAGCCAGTAGCTTGCCTAGTTTTTTTGTTTTTGAGTCGGAAGCAGGGTCTCAACCGGGTTGTGCGGGACACTCTGGCCTGTCTAGCCAGCCTTTTCTTTTATGTTTACCACAAGACGAGCCCGGTAGTTTTTTTGTTTCTGAAAATGGCTAGCCTAGTTTTTTGTTCTTTTGCAAAATACCCGACCAAGGCCTACTTGCTTTGTTAGCCCTGCCAGGCTGCAAATCTTTCAAGACGAGAAAATGGGCTATTAGTAATGAGAAATGGGATGTATATTTTTAGAACACATCAAACCGACAATTAGTTTCAAATTTCTTTTTTTCCATTTTGAGATTTTAAATTCCATTTATTTTTATGCATGAACAATTATTTGGATTTTATATTGATATGAATTTATTTTTTCAAATTAGTTTGAATGTGACTCAAAATTTGGGATTAAAAACAGTTCGGACCGCATGAAAATATGCAAAGTTTCATATAATATTTTAACCATGGCAACAATAAGGGCTGTAATGCTAACAAAAAGAATATGGGCTCCAAAAAATCCTTATGAATTAGAAAATGGGCTGTAAATTATTAGAAATAATGGCAGATGGGCTATGTAACGCCCCGGATTCGATGCGCCAGGTGTCTTCCAGTTATTCGTCGTCGTTGCCATGTCATCTGCTTGCATGTTGCATTTCATCATGTCAGCATGTGCATTTCATTTTGCATACATGTTCGTCTCATGCATCCGAGCTTTTTCCCCGTTGTCCATTTTTGCCATCCGACACTCCTATGTCTTCCGGCGTTCCCCTTTTGCCTCTTTTCGTGTGCGGGTGTTAAACTTTCTCGGAATGGCCCGAGGTTTGCCAAGCGGCCTGGGTATAGCACCGGTAGACCGCCTATCAAGTTTCGTGCCATTTGGAGGTCGTTTGATACTCCAACGGTTAACCGGGTAACCGTAAAAGCCTCTTTCTCTTTGCAGCCCAACACCCCTTCCAAAGTGGCCCAAAACCTAGCAAACTCCCCTCCATACTCTCGGTCGTTCGATCACGATCGCGTGGCCGAAAACCGCTCCTCATTTGGAGTCTCCTAGCTCCCTCTACCAATAAATATGCCTTCCCCTTCCAAATTCGCGGTCTAATCCTACCCTAACCCTAGCTTCATCTCCCTCGCAGCCTCCGGACATGTCCGGCGCCTGCCGGACGTCCCATGCCGCTGCCCCGGACCAGTGGCCGCCCGCCACGTGTCCTCGCCTCCGTCCCGCACCGCCCGGCCCGTCGGGACCCGAATCCGACCCGCCGTGGGCCGAATCGGGCCCGCCCGAGCCCTCCGCGCCCCGCCGCCGCGTCTCTGCCTCTGCCCCTGCCGGCGAGCGCCGCCGCCGCCTCGCCCTCGCCCCTCCGGCCTTTGCCGCACCGTCGCCGGCGAGCCGCCGCAGCCGTCGACCGCAGGAGCCCTGCGCCCGAGCCCCCGCGGCTCCTCCTCTCCGTCGCCCGGATCGCCCGATCCCGCCGAAGCGCCCGCGCCGGCGCCCTGCTCCCGATGCCGCCGGACTCGGCCCCGCCGCCGCATGTCTTCTCCGGTCCGCCGCCTCCTCCCGCGCCCGGGGCTCCGTGCCACCCCGTGCCCCGCGCCGGCACCCCTCCGCCGCAACGCCCGTCGACCCCGCGCCCCTGTTCCGGCCACCCCCGCCAACTCCGGCCATCCTCCGGCGAGGTCCGGCATGGTGGATGAGATCCACCAGTGCAACGATCCAAACGTCGTCCCCGACCCGTACCACTCCGTCCCGCTGCACATCCTCGTCCACGTTTTTCGTGGGGTATAAATTCCACCAAGTCCCTGTATTTTGCATAATCATGCCACGTTCATTGCTGTGTATCTCTGCATCCGTAGCTCCGTTTCATGCGTGTAATATGTCAAATTGTTGGCCTCAACGAGTACTTCATTTCATTCCATTGCATCATTTTCATTTGACCTCATCTTAATGCCCGAAATGCTGTTGGAAGAGTGCATGTTGATGTTAATCTGCTGAAACTGTTATAACATGCTCATTTGTCATTTTTGCCATGATTGATGTGTGCATCCTATGAGGTTGATGTTTACATGTGTTTTGATCTATGATATTCCATCTTTCCAGGGGTGCCATGCATGTATTTTTGTGAGTTGTGTGCTGAGTGCATCGAGCTTGTTAAGTATGGTACTTGCTGTTGCTGTTTTCCTGACAGATTCTGTTATATTTTGTTGCTATGTTAACCTGCTTCTACAAGTCATTTCGTGCATTACCTGGAGATTGTTCACTAAGGATGTTTTGTTATACATGTCTTGCTCTATCCATTCATGCCCATTGTTGCAATTATAGCCTGCTGTATCTTGTTGTAATCTTGCTCCAAACTTGCTAAATGATGTTGTTGTCAACCTGTTAACATGAAGTTCAGTTTTGGCTATGTGCTTTCCTAGTGATCCATGCAACCTATGAACTTGTTCTTACCATTCTTAGCTTCATAAATATGCCTTCTTACTGTTGGTTGCATTGCCATGCCATGTATTTCTCTGTGGTGAGTGGTTTAAGCTCACCAACATGCCTACTTATTGTTGTTTCTGCCATGTTGGAATCTGTAATATAACTTGCCATGTTTACATGGGTGCCATCTTATCTTCTGATCTTTTTTGGCTCATGGTCAGTAAGGGACTCTTGTTCTATGCCATTAGTAGATTCATGCCATGCCTTTTTTTCCAAGATAAGTTCCTGTAACATGTTGTTTGATAGCTCTAAACATTGCAACCTGATGTTATTTCCTGATAAGTCTGAAACTGTTAATGTTTGCAATCTTTCCATGTCCTTTTGAGCATGTTCTAGTTGTTTCTGAAGATAGCTCGGTGTTCATGTCTTGTCATGCTTTACCTGTACTTGATGCTCATGCCTTTTGTTCTTATGTTGGGGTGTTGTAGCTTATTGTTTTGATGCTTGCAATATGCCTAGTTGCTATTATGGACAGATTGTTGCTATGACTTGTATAGAGTGTATGTGTTGAACCGTTGCTCCGTTTTGAGTGTGCTCTATATGAAACTTGCTTGGTTTTGCATATAGCTTCATATTATCATGTTGCATCCATGTTGTGAGGTGTTTGCTTGATGTTTGGGTGCATTTTGCATCAATGCCATGCTTAACTTGTTTCGCTCATATCTTCTAGGCCGTAGCTCCGAATCTAATGAACTTTATATGTAACTTGGCTAGAATTTCGTGTAGATCCTCTTGGTGCTCTTTAACTTGCTGTTTAACAACTTGAACCTAAGGTTTGTTCAGATCTGGACAAATTTCGATATTTGCATATGAGGACTTACCGGAATTGTTATATGTTCTTCCCGGCCTCATTTAAACTTGCCTTGATATGTTGTTCTTGTTTGCATCATCTCTTGCCATGGGTAGCCTCATGTAGCTTTATCATGCATCATGCTTGTTGTGCATCATGTCTTGTCTATGTGTGGTGTGTTTACCATGTTGTGTGCTTCTTTTCGATAGTTCCTGTTTCGTTGCGATCGTGAGGATTCGTTCGTCTACGCTTGGTTCGTCTCCGTGGCTTCATCTTCTTCATGGACTCGTTCTTCTTCCTAGCGGGATTTCAGGCAAGATGACCGCTACCCTGGATCTCACTACTATCATTGCTATGCTAGTTGCTTCGTTCTATCGCTTTGCTGCGCTACCTATTATGTGCTCTTCAAGCCTCCCAAATTGCCATGAACCTCTAACCTTTGACACCCTTCCTAGCAAACCGTTGTTTGGCTATGTTGCCACTTTTGCTCAGCCCCTCTTATAGCGTTGCTAGCTGCAGGTGAAGTTGAAGATTGTTGCATGGTGGACAGGGTTTATGTTGGGATATCACAATATCTCTTATATTATTAATGCATCTATATATTTGGTAAAGGGTGGAAGGCTCGGCCTTATGCCTGGTGTTTTGTTCCACTCTTGCCGCCCTAGTTTCCTTCATACCGGTGTTATGTTCCCGGATTTCGCGTTCCTAACGCGGTCGGGTGATTTATGGGACCCCCCCTGACAGTTCGCTTTGAATAAAACTTGTGCAGAAAGGCCCAACCTTGGTTTTACCATTTGCCTCACCACCACCTATACCCTTCCCTTGGGTCGGCCAACCCACGGGTCATCTTTATTTTAGCCCCCTTGGGCCAGTGCTTGTCTAAGTGTTGGTCCGAACCGAGCCGCCTGCGGGACCACCTCGGGGAAACTCGAGGTCTGGTTTTACTCGTAGCCTGTCTCATCCGGTGTTGCCCTGAGAACGAGATAGGTGCCGCTCCTATCGGGATTGTTGGCGCATTGGGCGGTCTTGCTGGTCTTGTTTTACCATTGTCGAAATGTCTTGTAAACCGGGATTCCGAGACTGATCGGGTCTTCCTGGGAGAAGGAATAAGTAGTATCATGGGCTAAGTTGATCGCGAGAGCTTATCATGGGCTCAGTTGGGACACCCCTGCAGGAACTTTCGAGAGCCGTGCCCGCGGTTATGTGGCAGATGGGAATTTGTTAATGTCCGGTTGTAGATAACTTGACACCAGATCCGAATTAAAACGCATCAACCGCGTGTGTAGCCGTGATGGTCTCTTCTCGGTGGAGTCCAGAAGTGAACACGGTTTCTGTGTTATGATTGACGTAAGTAGGAGTTCAGGATCACCTCTTGATCATTACTAGTTGACGACCGTTCCGTTTGCTCTCTTCTCGCTCTCAGTTGCGTATGTTAGCCACCATATATGCTTAGTCGCTGCTGCAACCTCACCACTTTACCCCTTCCTTTCCCATTAAGCTTTGCTAGTCTTGATACCCATGGTAATGGGATTGCTGAGTCCTCGTGGCTCACAGATTACTACAACAACAGTTGCAGGTACAGGTTATGCGATGATCATGACGCGAGAGCGATGCTTGCTTGCGTTGAGTTCTGCTTCTGCTTCTTCTTCGATCAGGGGATAGGTTCCAGGTCGGCAGCCTGGGCTAGCAGGGTGGATATTGTTTGAGTTTCTGTTTATGATTCATCCGTAGCCGGATGTTGTTCTTGTATGTTGTACTGTTGTATTCATGTGACATTGTATGTATTGGTTGTATCCCCATCTATTATGTAATGTTGATGTAATGATATCCACCTTGCAAAAGCATTCCATTATGCGGGTCTATCCTTGGTGGGACCTTCGAGTTCCTTTTGGATAGGGTCGCATATTGGGCGTGATAATTTGGTATCAGAGCCTCGACCGACCCTAGGAGCCCCCTTGATTGATCATGTAGTTTGGCCATTGTTGAGTCTAGAAGAAAACTGTTTTCTGAGTCTAGTTATATCGGAGAGTAGAAATTCTTTTTACTCCTCTTCCCGTTCAAATTTTTCTTTAGGATCACGTGGTTAGTTTCATGAGATGTCCATCCTCTTTTGTCCGGTGCATCTCTCGTCAAGTCGGCTCGAACCTCTTTGTCTTTCGCGAGTTCAATCCTCAGTTGCTTTCTTTTCCCACCCGCCCACCCTCTTTTCTCCTCGGAACCGGAGTCCGTAATCGAGTATCCATCCTACTCGTGCGAAGTCTTTGTTTTCTTTCCTCAATGATTTCAACCGGTGTTTTCTCTTCAAGTTATTCATCGATTTCCCCTTCAAAGTTACCCTTGTTTTCCCGCCCTCCCACCCTCTTCTTCTCAGAGTTTGAGTCTCTTTCGACCATCTATTTCATTCGCACGGAGCCTCTTCGGCCTTCCCTCATTTATTTCAACTGGTGAATTCTCGCCTCCTTCGTCATTCTTCATCCCTTTCTTTTTCCGGTGCACACAATTCAAGTTTTCTTCGTTGTCGATCATATTCTTTTCCTCGGCTCAAATGTTTTCCCCTTGCTCGTTCGCCTCTCGCCAGTTTATCCTTCCGGAGTGTTCAAGACATCTCAGGAGATTCGTCTGTGTTCCAATTAATTCGAGGTTGTCACCTCATTCAAATATTTCATTGTTCCGGTGCTTCATCTATCTGTTCAACAATCCTTTAAATGGTGTTTTTTTTCTTTTCAGTGGGCCCTAACCCATAGGTCTTTTCCTAGGATCTTACCTGACTCTTCTAATTCCCCCGGAGTTATTCTCAATTCTTTTCAAGTGTGACGTAAGAATGAGTTTCATCAGTCACATGCCTTCTCCAAGATCGCTTTCAAATTCTTTCATTGTTGACTCAACCATTTCACTTTTCATTCTCCCGGAGTATCTCAGTAATTTCGGTGGTGTTTCTCGTCGTCATTCTCAGCTTTGAAGACCGAAGAAGACTTTCTCCTCTAAATCTTGCCTGTTCTCTCGAAGTTTCGTGGTTCTAGCTTCATGTTATCCTCTTGTATTATTTCCTTTGTTAGATATTCCTTTTCTTACCCATCCGGAGTTTGTCAGGAATTGTTTTCCCATGTCTTTCACCGTAGGCCATCATTCCAGAAGAATTCTTCGTCCTCACATTTCAGCTACCTTTATCCAATTATCCCGGTGCTTCATTCAAGTATTCTTCAATCAGTTCGCGATCTCTTTGTTCTTTTGCATCTAAATTCCCTCAAGCATATTTGTTCTTCTAATTCTTCCCGGTGATTCATTCTCTTTCGTCAGTCATTTCCGAATTCTCACGGTGGCTCATTCAAGATTCTTTTTCCTGGATTATCATATTAATTCATTCGTTCTTTCCAATCCTACCGGTGGTTCATGAAGACCTTCTCAAGTTTGCGATATGTCAGTTCTCAATCCTTTCAAGAAGAATAAGTAGTATGAAAAATCCTTTGCTTGTCATCAATTTAATTTGATGAAGGATAAGCATACAATAAATCGTATTCTTATTTCACCCAAGTCAAGTAATCCCTTTTCTTCGGAGTTTGTTCTTGATGAATAAATTCTAGTTCCAAGTGTTTTCATCTTTTCCTTTCCGGAGTTCAATTTCCTCGGCCATCTCGTTGGTACCCCCATCTAAATCATCGCAAGGCTCATCTTATTCTTTCATCCTTCATTCAATCTCATCATCCTTTTGTCACCGGAGTTCTTCATGGTGGTTCTTCATGATTTAATTCATTTTTCAAGAGCTCATCAAGATTTTGTTGGTGGAGTTCAAGTATCTTTTATTCTCGCATCTCTAAGTGCATTTAATTCTCCGTATTCTTTTGAAGTGGAGTTTTGCATTTCTTTGTTCTTCTCAGCTATCCAATCATTTCCGCTTGTGGTCGGAGATCACCTCATAATTTTGAGATGTTATCCATAAGTCCACGACAAGTGTATTCTTTTCGTTGTTGATTTTCTCAACAACTCCGTTCAATCCTTCCTTCTAAAGATGCTTTCAATTTCATTCGTGGCACAAGTTGTCATTTTCTTCTCCGTTCTTTTCATTCAAGTCTTTCAGTTCTTCCGGAGGTTTTGTGTTGTTCCTCTCATCAAGTATCTTTCCATCCTCTCAAGTTCATGTTCTTTTCCTTCCATCTTCAGCCGGAGTGCTACCTAAATCCTTTCAGTCTTATTCGTTTCTTTTCTCATTCTAACCACTCCGGTTAGAACGAGTGGTTTCATAGTCTATCTGATTCCGTGAGCTTTCGATTCTCGTCATTCTCTTCGTTCCTCTCTTATTCTCGAGTGCTCTCGATTCTTTGCTTCTTCTCTTGAGTTCTTGTTTCACCTCTTCTCTTTTCCCTTCCGTCTCGGTCCTAAGATCTCGGGACGAGATCTCTTGTTAATGGAGGAGTGTTGTAACGCCCCAGATTCGATGCGCCACGTGTCTTCCAGTTATTCGTCGTCGTTGCCATGTCATTTGCTTGCATGTTGCATTTTATCATGTCAGCATGTGCATTTCATTTTGCATACATGTTCGTCTCATGCATCCGAGCTTTTTCCCCGTTGTCCGTTTTTGCAATCCAACACTCCTATGTCTTCCGGCGTTCCCCTTTTGCCTCTTTTCGTGTGCGGGTGTTAAACTTTCTCGGAATGGCCCGAGGTTTGCCAAGCGTCCTGGGTATAGCACCGGTAGACCGCCTGTCAAGTTTTGTGCCATTTGGAGGTCGTTTGATACTCCAACGGTTAACCGGGTAACCGTAAAAGCCTCTTTCTCTTTGCAGCCCAACACCCCTTCCAAAGTGGCCCAAAACCCAGCAAACTGCCCTCCATGCTCTCGGTCGTTCGATCACGATCGCGTGGCCGAAAACCGCTCCTCATTTGGAGTCTCCTAGCTCCCTCTACCAATAAATATGCCTTTCCCTTCCAAATTCGCGGTCTAATCCTACCCTAACCCTAGCTTCATCTCCCTCGCAGCCTCCGGACATGTCCGGCGCCCGTCGGACGTCCCGCGCTGCCACCCCGGACCAGTGGCCTCCCGCCACGTGTCCTCGCCTCCGTCCCGCGCTGCCAGGCCCGTCGGGGCCCGGATCCGACCCGCCGTGGGCCAAATCGGGCCCGCCCGAGCCCTCCGCGTCCCGCCGCCCGCGTCTCTGCCCCGGCCCCCGCCGGCGAGCGCTGCCGCCGCCTCGCCCTCACCCCTCCGGCCTTCGCCGCCCCGTCGCTGGCGAGCCGCCGCAGCCGTCGACCGCGGGAGCCCCGCGCCCGAGCCCCCGCGGCTCCTCCTCTCCGTCGCCCGGATCGCCCGATCCCGCCGAAGCGCCCGCGCCGGCGCCCTGCTCCCGCCGTCGCCGGACTCGGCCCCGCCGCCACATGTCTTCGCCCTTCCGCCGCCTCCTCCCGCACCCGGGGCTCCGTGCCACCCCGTGCCCCGCGCCGGCACCCCTCCGCCGCAACGCCCGTCGACCCCGCGCCCCGGTTCCGGCCACCCCCGCCAACTCCACCCATCCTCCGGCGAGGTCCGGCCTGGTGGATGAGGTCCACCAGTGCAACGATCCAAACGTTGTCCCCGACCCGTACCACTCCGTCCCGCTGCACATCCTCGTCCACGTTTTTCGCGGGGTATAAATTCCACTGTCCCTATATTTTGCATAATAATGCCATGTTCATCGCTTTGTATCTCTGCATCCGTAGCTCCGTTTTGTGCGTGTAATATGTGAAGTTTTTCGTCTCAACGAGTACTTCATTTCATTCCATTGCATCATTTTCATTTGAGCTCATCTTGACGCCCGAAATGCTGTTGGAAGAGTGCATGTTGATGTTAATCTGCTGAAACTGTTATAACATGCTCATTTGTCATTTTTGCCATGATTGATGTGTGCATCTTATAAGGTTGATGTCTACATGTGTTTTGATCTATGATATGCCATATTTCCAGGGGTGCCATCCATGTATTTTTGTGAGTTGTGTGCTGAGTGCATCGAGCTTGTTAAGTGTGGTACTTGCTATTGCTGTTTTCCTGACAGATTCTGTTATATTTTGTTGCTATGTTAACCTGCTTCTACAAGTCATTTCGTGCATTATCTGGAGATTATTCACTAAGGATGTTTTGTTATACATGTCTTGCTCTATCCATTCATGCCCATTGTTGCAATTATAGCCTGCTGTAGCTTGTTGTAATCTTGCTCCAAACTTGCTAAATGATGTTGTTGTCAACCTGTTAACATGAAGTTCAGTTTTGGCCATGTGCTTTCCTAGTGATCCATGCAACCTATGAACTTGTTCTTACCATTCTTAGCTTCATAAATATGCCTTCTTACTGTTGGTTGCGTTGCCATGCCATGTATTTCTCTGTGGTGAGTGGTTCAAGCTCACCAACATGCCTACTTATTATTGTTTCTGCCGTGTTGGAATCTGTAATATAACTTGCCATGTTTACATGGGTGCCATCTTATCTTCTGATCTTTTTTGGCTCATAGTCAGTAAGGGACTCTTGTTCTATGCCATTAGTAGATTCATGCCATGCCTTTGTTTTCCAAGATAAGTTCCTGTAACATGTTGTTTGATAGCTCTAAACATTGCAACCTGATGTTATTTCCTGATAAGTCTGAAACTGTTAATGTTTGCAATCTTTCCATGTCGTTTTGAGCATGTTCTAGTTGTTTCTGGAGATAGCTCAGTGTTCATGTCTTGTCGTGCTTTACCTGTACTTCATGCTCATGCCTTTTTTTCTTATGTTGGGGTGCTTTAGCTTACTGTTTTGATGCTTGCAATATGCGTAGTTGCTGTTATGGACAGATTGTTGCTACGACTTGTATAGAGTGTATGTGGTGAACCGTTGCTCCGTTTTGAGTGTGCTCTATATGAAACTTGCTTGTTTTTGCATATAGATTCATATTATCATGTTGCATCCATGTTTTGAGGTGTTTGCTTGATGTTTGGGTGCATTTTGCATCAATGCCATGCTTAACTTGTTTCGCTCATATCTTCTAGGCCGTAGCTCCGAATCTAATGAACTTTATATGTAACTTGGCTAGAATTTCGTGTAGATCCTCTTGGTGCTCTTTAACTTGCTGTTTAACAACTTGAACCTAAGGTTTGTTCAGATCTGGACAAATTTCGATATTTGCATATGAGGACTTACCGGAATTGTTATATGTTGTTCCCGGCCTCATTTAAACTTGCCTTGATATGTTGTTCTTGTTTGCATCATCTCTTGCCATGAGTAGCCTCATGTAGCTTTGTCATGCATCATGCTTGTTGTGCATCATGTCTTGTCTATGTGTGGTGTGTTTACCATGTTGTGTGCTTCTTCTCGATAGTTCCTGTTTCGTTGCGATCGTGAGGATTCGTTCATCTACGCTTGGTTCGTCTCCGTGGCTTCATCTTCTTCATGGACTCGTTCTTCTTCCTTGCGGGATTTCAGGCAAGATGACCGCTACCCTGGATCTCACTACTATCATTGCTATGCTAGTTGCTTCGTTCTATCGCTATGCTACGTTACCTATCATTTGCTCTTCAAGCCTCCCAAATTGCCATGAACCTCTAACCTTTGACACCCTTCCTAGCAAACCATTGATTGGCTATGTTACCGCTTTGCTCAGCCCCTCTTATAGCGTTGCTAGCTGCAGGTGAAGTTGAAGATTGCTCCATGGTGGACAGGGTTATGTTGGGATATCACAATATCTCTTATATTATTAATGCATCTATATATTTGGTAAAGGGTGGAAGGCTCGGCCTTATGCCTGGTGTTTTGTTCCACTCTTGCCGCCCTAGTTTCCGTCATACCGGTGTTATGTTCCCGGATTTCGCGTTCCTAACGCGGTCGGGTGATTTATGGGACCCCCCTGACAGTTCGCTTTGAATAAAACTTGTCCAGCAAGGCCCAACCTTGGTTTTACCATTTGCCTCACCACCACCTATACCCTTCCCTTGGGTCGGCCAACCCAAGGGTCATCTTTATTTTAGCCCCCCGGGCCAGTGCTTGTCTAAGTATTGGTCCGAACCGAGCCGCCTGCGGGGCCACCTCGGGGTAACTCGAGGTCTGGTTTTACTCGTAGCCTGTCTCATCCGGTGTTGCCCTGAGAACGAGATATGTGCAGCTCCTATCGGGATTGTCGATGCATCGGGCGGTCTTGCTGGTCTTGTTTTACCATTGTCGAAATGTCTTGTAAACCGGGATTCCGAGACTGATCGGGTCTTCCTGGGAGAAGGAATATCCTTCGTTGATCGCGAGAGCTTATCATGGGCTAAGTTGGGACACCCCTACAGGGTATAAACTTTCGAGAGCCGTGCCCGCGGTTATGCGGCAGATGGGAATTTGTTAATGTCCGGTTGTAGATAACTTGACACCAGATCCGAATTAAAACGCATCAACCGCGTGTGTAGCCGTGATGGTCTCTTCTCGGCGGAGTCTGAGAAGTGAACATGGTTTCTGTGTTATGATTGACGTAAGTAGGAGTTCAGGATCACCTCTTGATCATTACTAGTTGACGACCATTCCGTTTGCTCTCTTCTCGCTCTCATTTGCGTATGTTAGCCACCATATATGCTTAGTCGCTGCTGCAACCTCACCACTTTACCCCTTCCTTTCCCATTAATCTTTGCTAGTCTTGATACCCATGGTAATGGGATTGCTGAGTCCTCGTGGCTCACAGATTACTACAACAATAGTTGCAGGTATAGGTTACGCGATGATCATGACCCGAGAGTGATGCTTGCTTGCGTTGAGTTCTGCTTCTGCTTCTTCTTCGATCAGGGGATAGGTTCCAGGTCGGCAGCCTGGGCTAGCAGGGTGGATATTGTTTGAGTTTCTGTTTATGATTCATCCGTAGTCGGATGTTGTTCTTGTATGTTGTACTGTTGTATTCATGTGACATTGTATGTATTGGTTGTATCCCCATCTATTATGTAATGTTGATGTAATGATATCCACCTTGCAAAAGCGTTCCAATATGCGGGTCTATCCTTGGTGGGACCTTCGAGTTCCTTTTGGATAGGGTCGCATATTGGGCGTGACAGGCTATATGCTTTTTTCCACAGATTTAAGGCTGACTTGTGCGCCTACTATATGTTGATGCGTACGCTTTCCGGAAAAAAGTTGACGCGCACGCAACGCCGTGCCAACTTAGTCAACACGCAAGAGCAGTGACTGTTGGATGTCCATCCAACGTCCATCGTGCTTCTTCAATCTCTGCTCTTCCTGCTCCAACCGCTCAAACAAGCGCCGGCGGGACTGCCTGCTCCCTCTTCCCGCGGCCGGCTATGCTGCCGCGCAGGCATCACCGCCCCATCATACTCCCATTGCTAGCCTAGCCATCCCTCTACTCACCCATACCTCCTATTATTCTCCAGTGACTGGAGACACACACTACAGCCGAAGTAGTAAGCACTCGTACTCCCCTCCGCTTTGGGAACAACTGTCGAGTTTTCCCCGGCTCCTAGTCATTCCCTTCCTAGGCCTCGCCGTCATACCCACCTTGGTGCTCTCCACGTGGTGAGTTCAACATGGTCAAGGAACGACTTCCATCGGAAGAGGACTGTATGTGGAGAGGCTGAGAGATGGGTCCACAGCTGCAGCAAGGAAGTGCCTCCTTATTACGCGCAAAATAATGATTCCTCAACCAGACAGCGGGGACCCACCGGAAGGGCCTCTGTATTTTGCAAAGAAAAAACATTCCCGCCACTGACAGCTCGGACCCACCAGCTAGATCTCTTTGCACGCAAGTGCCTCCTTATTATGCACAAAAAAATGAAGACCCCGCTGCTAGGTGGGACCCACCATATTTTGAGGCTGACTTGTGGACCTACTAAGCGAACGCAGGGCTTTGTCAACTTAGTCAATATAAACGAGTCTAGCTGCAGTGACCGTACGATGTCCATCCAACGGTTATCGTGCTTCTTCAACCTCTGGTCTTCTTGCTCCAGCCACCCAAACCATCACGGGCCGTGCCGCCTGCTCCTGCCTCCCATGGCCGGATGTGCTGCCGTGCAGGCCTCACCGCCCCTCCTACTCCAACCGCTGGCTAGGCCATCCCTCTATTCACCCTCAACCCCTATTATTCTGCGGCGACGACAGCCTCACACCACAGATGAACCAGTCAATCCTCGTACTCCTCTTCGCATGGGCATCCACTTCCGCGTCTTCCTTGGCTCCGCGTCGTCCCCTTCCTAGGCCTCCCTGTCATCTACTGCCTTGGTGCTCTCGGTGCGGCATGGTCAATGTGGTCAAGGAATGACTTCCATCAGAACATGGAGAGGCTGACAGCTAGGTCCACGGCCGCAGCAAGGAAGTGCCTCCTTATTATGCACAAAATAATGATTCCTTCACTTAACAGCAGGGACCCACCTGACGGGCCACCGTATTTCGCAAAAAAATGTTTCCCCCCTGACAGCTGGGACCCACCATCTACATCTTCGCATGCAAGTAAGTGCGTCCATACTACGAAAAAAAAAAGATTCTCCCCCTGAAAACTGGGCCCACCAGCTATATCTTTGCACGCAAGGAACGGCTAGGACCCACCCGGTCGAAGCGTATGTAGCGTTGTCTGTCTGGCCGCAAACGTGTATGTACATACTGGTTGATCGGTCTCTCTACAGCGATGAACTGTGGCCAAGTAAGGAGCAGCACGTGTCGTAGTAGAGCCACGGACGTAGCATGTCACGCAGTCTCGTCTATAACGTCTACACATACATACAACCACAATGTAAGAAACGAAATACGGCTATGTACATACATATGGACATGGTCTCAAGGCATACAACAACGTCGTCTTGTTCATTGGCAGCCAACCGGCTGGGTGAAACAACGTCGTGTTCATTGGGAGGCAACCGACTGGGTCGGAATACGTTGTGTTCATCGGGAGCCAACCGGCTTGGCCGGAACAGCCGAAACGAGGTCTAGCGTACCACAGAATGGAGGAAATGGGCCTTCTGTTCAACTGTGTACGGTCAGTAGAGGGTCCTGTTCATCGGGAAGGGTTTGGCGTACCGCAAAATGGAGGAAACGGAGTTTTGTTCAATGCCTACTATCGAAACGAGGTCCTGTTCATCGGGCGAGGTGTGGTGTACCGTAAAACGGAGGAAACAGACTTGTGTTGGAGTGCCCACGGTGAAACGTGGTCCTGTTCATCCACCGTCTACTGCCTCAATCCAGCCTCCACGGGCTACAGTTCATCCACCATCGAGCTCCTCTAGCCTCCATCGACTACTATTCATCAACAAGCTACTGTTCATCCAGCCTCCATCGTCTACTGTTCATAGAGCCTCCATGGGGTCCTGTTCATCCACCCCCAACCGGCTGGGATGTGGCAGCCACCTCGGGGTCATGTTCACAAAGACGCAACCGCCTACTACCACGGGGTTCTGTTCATCCACCCCCCGGGAATTGTTCATCCACACCCAACCAACCGGCTTGACTCACCATGCCTCTCAATTCGTTCTATGTACCGTGCGCATGGTAGCAACAATCACTATTCATCAAGAGGCAACCCAACACCGGCTGGCTACAGCTCGCACGGGGGCTCAATCGGCTTCAGTAAGCAGCAGCAGTGATTGATCGCTCGGTTCAGTTAGCAGCAGCAGCGAAGGAATCGCTCGGGTTCAGTCAGCAGCGAATGAATCGCTCGGGTTCAGTTAACAGCCAAGGGATCGATCACTCGGGTTCAGTAACATGCGATCACTCAGGTTCAGTTAGGCAATGCCTCGCACATATGTGCGTACACGAGAGAAATGCGGAAACCTCCATGCATCGCTTGGCCCCGACCACCCACCATAACCGGGAACTCCCCGATATTTTCCTTGCCCTCGCTTCTACCATGGTTTTTTCCATCATGGGCGGCCCAAAGAATGTCATGCAGTTGTGTCTCCAGCCCGCCCAGGACGAAAAGCCCATTTTTTGTCATGATTTTTTGTCATAGAAGTAGGAGCCCACCACATCTATGATGATGCCAGGTTTTGTCACAATTATCATCATAGAAGTGTCATAAGCATGATAGAAAAAAATGGTTCGACCCAAAATGTCACGGATGTGTCTTTTTTTGTAGTGCCATCTCATGGTTTTCCTCCTCTCTCCACACCTCCACCTTGACCTGGTGCCGTCTAGCAGACAATCTGGTACAAATGCTTCAACTGCCACTGCTGATAAAACTTGTGCTTTTGTTGGTTCATCTGTCGGAGGCCTCACTGCACAGCATCATCCACTCCAGTTGCCCTGCCCTGGAGCATTTGGTGCTTGTTTTTGGAAATGGAATCCATATACCTTGTCTCAAAATAAATTCGCCTCACCTTGTAAGCATTGGAATTTGTTTTGAAGGACATGAGCCCATCATCGAAGATGCCCCTTCACTTCAAAGGTTGCTCCTTGATTTTTGTTATAAACATTCGCAAATAAATGTGGTCTCTGCACCTAAACTGGAGACCTTGGGTGCAATTCGTGATCCGTTTAAATGCTTCGAGATGGTGTTTGCCTCCACACCTGTTGAGGTATTGTATATTATTCATGTACACTTTTGTAATTTGCATTTTTCGTTTGTGCACGTAAGTTAAGTATCATCTTGGAGTACACTTTGAGTGCTAATATTATGTTCTATGCTCAATGAAGAGCTTGTCCATCCTATCAGTGGTGGTGGATTCTGTCAAGACCTTATATATATATCAGTATGTGGTGTTTTAATTTAAACATAATTATTGCCTTGCTGCAATGATTTCCATGTCTGGAGAATTTGTTTAGAAAGGTAACGATTTCACGCACATTGGAAGCCCATATATAATGTACTATTGTTAATCGTTCAGCTATCGCTCTTTTAACATAATATTTTCTAGACATTAATAGTTTTCATCTTCATCTTTATTTAGGCACCAACACATGGAGAAAAAGGTATAACAAATCGATGGTTCAAGAACCACCGGGATTTTCTCATATCTCATGACATTTGTTTGAAGACAGTAACGTTGGAAGGATATGCATCCAACAGTGCAAACACTATCTTTGTCACATTTTTCATGTTGAATGTGAGGGCGCTATTGTCTGTCAGGATTAAGTTTTTCAACAAGAAATTTCTCACGGAACTATATCTGGAACATCATAAAAAGAAGTTTTCAGGTGGACCTAAGGACTTCTGATCGTGCTCGGCTTATATTTAAAACAACTTGTCGTCATCATGGACCAGTAGAACTTTTGTACCGAGATCTTGATTTTATGGATCAGACCGATCCATTTGATTGTGAATTCCAAAAACTTTGGTTGCGTTAGATGTTATTGCCCTGTTCAATCCGGGTTATGTGTAAACCTTGTGCTTTTGTACCTTTTGTAATATGGAGTTAGACATTGTTGCCTTTTTCAACTAGGGTTTGACCCACATTTTCTTTCATACTGGGCATTTGTGTTCCTGTAGGTACTACCTTTGTCGTGGTTTGTTCTTTATTGGCCCCCTTCGTATTTTGTAGTACCAAACTTTGACCTTAGATTTAACTCAGAATATATTAATGCATGTCATTGAAAATAATATTGTTGGACGGCTATTCCCGGCTATGTTCATCTGCTATATGCAATAATTATGCATGTGCTTGCTCGATGTTTAGGAGGCCGTGGGCGCTCTGCTCGCGTGCCTTCGCGCGCTCTACTCGTTGTTTAGGCGCCCTTGAGTCACGTCCCTCTGCGCGCTCTGCTCGCTGTTTAGGCGCCAAGTCTAGCTCGGGTCGCATCGTCCCTCCGCGCGCGCTCTGCTAGTGGTTGGGGAAGCTTTAGTTATTTGATCTTAGATTATGTTAATTAATTATACCTCCAGAGCCGGAATCATCCGGCTCTAGAGGTATAATTAATAAATCTAAACTATGATCTCCGGCGCCCATTCCCGTTACGCAATTCCATCCTGCGTCGGCCATTGGGGGTTGCCGGTATGTGTGAGTAACTAGCTAGCAAGTGGATCAGTAGCGAGTTGCCGCTGGCGGCCATTGCTATGGTTATTTATAGCTTGCAGCTAGCTAGGGGGTTGGGGATTTTACAATTCACCTGTGTGGAGCATGTGAAGCCCTCGCTGGAGCGTGGGAAGACTTGAGCATACAACTCGACAACCTATATGCGGTGTCACGTGTTACTGGACATGTGTTAACATAAGGTAACATGTCATGGTTTTGTCATGGCAGATGTCCTAGTGTGAGGACTTAGTCGTGAGGCCAACGCATCTAGCTGGTATCTTGAGAGCGGTTGAGCGGGACGAGAGACATGAGATTTTACCTAGGTTCGGCCCCCTCATGGTGGAGGTAAAAGCCTACATCCTACTTGACTAATATTGATAATTATGACGATCTCGGTTACAAGGGCGAGGATTCGCTACCTCTATCTCGAGAGCATCTACTTTGATCTTGTCTAAGACTTTTCTGTCTCCCAACTCCACCACCCCCCTGGGGTGCCCTGCCCCTCCATATATAAGTTCGAGGGACAGGTTACATATGGAGTCCTAGTAGGATTAGGACTATTCTATTACAAGTGGAATCCTAGTCTTGCTTCCTTTATAAGCGAATATTCCTTATGCCTTTCCTCTTAAGCCGGCCTACCATAACATGAGCCACCCTACTGGGCCTTGGGCCTTGTCATCCATATGACCCTCCGTCGGTTTCATTAGTGAGTCGCCAGACTAGTGAGTCGCCAGTCTTCAGGCGGGTTACTGATGAAACACCAAGTCCCAGCTGAGGGAGTCCCGGATTAGGGGGTCCTCGGACAGCCGGACTATATGCGAATGCTGGACTGTTGGACTATGAAGATACAAGATAGAAGACTTCGTCCCGTGTCCAGATGGGACTCTCCTTTGCGTGGAAGGCAAGCTTGGCGATTCGGATATGAAGATTCCTTTCTCCGTAACCGACTTTGTGTAACCCTAGCTCCCTCTGGTGTCTATATAAAACAGAGGGTTTAGTCTGTAGGACAAGAAAAATCATAATCATAGGCTAGCTTCTAGGGTTTAGCCTCTACGATCTCGTGGTAGATCTACTCTTGTAATACTTATATCATCAAGATCAATCAAGAAGGAAGTAGGGTATTACCTCCATCGAGAGGGCCCGAACCTGGGTAAGCGTTGTGTCCCCCGCCTCCTGTTACCATCAGCCTTAGACACACAGTTCGGGACCCCCTACCCGAGATCCGCCGGTTTTGACACCGACATTGGTGCTTTCATTGAGAGTTCCACTGTGCCGTCACCATAAGGCTTGATGGCTCCTCCAATCGTCTACAACAACGCAGTCCAGGGCGAAGTTTTTCTCCCCGGACAGATCTTCGTATTCGGCGGCTTCACACTGCGGGCCAACTTGCTTGGCCACTTGGAGCAGATCGACAGCTACGCCCCTGGCCATCAGGTCAGGTTTGGAAGCTTGAACTACACCGCCGACATCCGCGGAGACATGATCTTTGATTGATTCGAGCCCATGACAGCTGCACCCCACCGCCACGATGAACATGACCTAAATCTTTCATCAAATGGTGTGTAGGAGATTACGCCTGTAACCGCACTGGCCCTAGATCCAGAGCGGAATGCGCCATCCGATGGTGGGAGGCTCAACCCCGCTATGGAAGTCGCAGACTCAACGGCGCTAGAGCCGAACACAGATATGATCTCCAATGAGGCCTATGTCATCGGAACCTCGGACTCGTCCCTGGTCATAGGCACCGAACCGCATGTATCCGCACCCATCGAATCTGACCGGGCACCGATCTTAGAGTTCAGCTCCGCGGACATCTTCCAACACTCACCCTTGGGTGACGTGTTGAACTCATTAAAGTCCCTCTCCTTGTCAGGGGATTCTTGGCCGAACTTTGTCCGGCTTGAGTGGGAAGCGGACGATGAAGAATTTCGATACCCACCCACCACCCACTTGATAGCCACTGTCAACGATTTAACCGACATGCTGGACTTCGACTCCGAAGACATCGACGGTATGGACGACGATGCCGGAGAAGAACAGGAACCACCGCCCACAGGGCGCTGGACAGCCACCTCCTCATACGATATATACATGGTGGATACACCCAAAGAAGACAATGGCGATGACATAAAAGATGCAGTTGATGAAAAACTCCCTGAGAAGCAGTCTAGGCGCCGACATCAGCGGCGCCGCTCTAAATCACGCCATGGTAAAAATAGCGATACTGGCACAAGAGAGAATAGCACTCCGGACGATGCCGAAGACAACGAAGACCCCGCCAAGCCAAGTTTCGAGCAGGCTGAACAGGAAGATGGCAAGCCAGCCCCGATGAACAGGCCGTGAACGACAACTCGGAGGACAACAACTACATGCCTCTCTCCGAAGATGAGGTAAGCCTCGGCCATGAAGAATTTATCATGCCAAAGGATCCCATCAAGCAGGAGCGCTTTAAGCGCCGCCTTATAGCCACGGCAAGGAGCCTGAAGAAGAAGAAGCAGGAGCTTCAAGCTGATCAAGATCTGCTCACTGATAGATGGACTGAGGTCCTGGCAGCCGAGGAATACGGACTCGAGCGCCCAACCAAAAGTTACCCGAAGCACAAATTGCTACCTCAATTCGATGACGAGGCGCTGCAGCCAGCACTGCCAGCATATAATGCGGCCGACCGGCCACCGCGTGGTCAAGACAAAGCGGCAATTCAGCCCGAACACAAGCTGGCACCACGTCGTCAAACAAATAGAAACACAACAACTCGGGGATACACACACGACATGCGGTATGACATGGAGAACAAAGTAGGCCAGACCAGATCGATCTACGGATCAAGAGGGTGCGCCCCAATGCGCAACGACGACCACCATGCCGAATATAACAAATACACACCAGTCCAGGTCGATTACCGCAGTCAGGCTTCATTCGAGCTGCGTCGCGACGTAGCCCGACACAGAGGCGCCGCACACCCCCTCTGTTTCACTTATGAAGTAATGAAACATGAATTCCCAGAAGGGTTTAAACCCGTAAACATTGAATCATATGATGGAACAACAGATCCCACGGTATGGATCGAGGACTTCCTTCTCCATATACATATGGCCCGCGGCGATGTCCTCCATGCCATCAAGTATCTCCCGCTAAAACTCAAGGGACCAGCCAGGCACTGGTTGAACAGTCTGCCCGAAAACAGTATTGGCAGTTGGGAGAACCTGGAAGATGCATTCCTTGACAACTTCCAGGGCACTTATGTCCGACCTCCGGATGCCGATGACCTAAGTCATATAATCCAACTGCCCGAAGAGTCAGCCAGGAAATTCTGGACTCGGTTCTTAACCAAAAAGAACCAAATCATCGACTGTCCGGATGCCGAAGCCCTAGCGGCCTTTAAGCATAACATCCGCGACGAGTGGCTCGCCCGACACCTCGCCCAAGAGAAGTTGAAGTCCATGGCAGCCAACATGACACTCATGACTCGCTTTTGCGCAGGCGAGGATAGCTGGTTAGCTCGTAGCAACAACACCTCAAGTAAGCCTGGCACTTCCGAAGCCAGAGATAGCAACGGAAAGCCCCGACGCAACAGACACAAGCGTCAAAACAATGGCGATAACGCTGAAGACACGGCTGTCAATGCCGGATTCAGTGGCTCCAAGTCCGATCAATGGAAAAAGCCATTTAAATGAAACAATCCAGGCCCGTCCAGTCTGGATCGCATACTCGATCGTCCATGTGAAATCCACGGCACCCCCCATAAACCAGCCAATCACACCAACAGAGAATGTTGGGTCTTTAAATAGGCCGGTAAGTTAAATGCTAAAAACAAGGAAAAGGGATCGCCAAGTGACGACGACGAGTAACCGCGGCCGCCGAATACAGGGGGGACAGAAGAAGTTTCCTCCCCAAGTGAAAACGGTGAATATGATATTGAAACGTCCATTTTACATCATGCTTTTATATCAATATTTAGTGCATTATGGGCTGTTATTACACATTATATCTCAATACTTATGGCTATTCTCTCTTATTTTACAAGGTTTACCATGAAGAGGGGGAATGCCGGCAGCTGGAATTCTGGCTGGAAAAGGAGCAAACATTGGAAACCTATTCTGCACTGCTCCAAAAATCCTGAAACTCCACGAAACATGTTTTTGGAATTAAAAAGAATTATTGAGCGGAAGAAATACATCAGGGGGCCACACCCTGGCCAGGAGGGTGGGGGCGCGCCCACCCCTACTGGGCGCGCCCCCAGTCTCCTGGGCCCCCTGGTGGCCCCCTAGTGTCCATCTTCTGCTATATGAAGGCTTTTACCCTGGAAAAAACCGTGGGCAAGCTTACGGGACGAAACTCCGCTGCCACGAGGCGGAACCTTGGCGGAACCAATCTAGAGCTCCGGCAGAGCTATTCTGCCGGGGATACTTCCCTCCGGGAGGGGGAAATCATCACCATCGTCATCACCAACGATCCTCTCATTAGGAGGGAGTCAATCTCCATCAACATCTTCACCAGCACCATCTCCTCTCAAAACCCTAGTTCATCTCTTGTATCCAATCCTGTATAAAAACCACAAATTGGTACTTGTGGGTTGCTAGTAGTGCTGATTACTCCTTGTAGTTGATGCTAATTGGTTTACTTGGTGGAAGATCATATGTTCAGATCCTTATGCATATTATTTATCCTCTGATTATGAACATGAATATTCTTTGTGAGTAGTTACATTTGTTCCTGAGGACATGGGTGAAGTCTTGCTATTAGTAGTCATGTGAATTTGGTATTCGTTCGATATTTTGATGAGATGTATGTTGTCTTTTCCTCTAGTGGTGTTATGTGAACGTCGACTACATGAAACTTCACCATTATTTGGGCCTAGGGGAAGTCATAGGGAAGTAACAAGTAGAAGATGGGTTGCTAGACTAACATAAGCTTAAACCCTAGTTTATGTGTTGCTTCGTTAGGGGCTGATTTGGATCCATATGTTTAATGTTGTGGTTAGGTTTACCTTAATACTACTTCTGTAGTTGCGGACGCTTGCAATAGGGGTTAATCATAAGTGGGATGCTTGTCCAAGTAAGGGCAATACCCAAGCGCCGGTCCACCCACATATCAAATTATCAAAGTACCAAACGTGAATCATATGAGCGTGATGAAAACTAGCTTGACGATAATTCCCATGTGTCCTTGGGAGCTCCTTTCTCATTATTAGAAATTGTCTAGGCTTATCCTTTGCTACATAAAGGATTGAGCCACCTGCTGCACTTTATTTACTTTCATTGCTTGTTACTCGTTATAATTTATCTTATCACAAAACTGTCTATCACCTACAATTTCAGTGCTTGCAGAGAAAACCTTACTAAAAACTGCTTATCATTTCCTTCTGCTCCTCGTTGGGTTCGACACTCTTACTTATCGAAAGGACTACAATATATCCCCTACACTTGTGGGTCATCAAGACTCTTTTCTGTCGCCATTGCCGGGGAGTGTAGCGCTTTTGGTGAGTGGAACTTGGTAAGGAAACATTTAGTTAGTGTGCTGAAATTTTCTGTTACTTGTCACTATGGAAACTAATCCTTTGAGGGGCTTGTTCGGGGTATCTTCACCCCGACCAGAAGAGCAAAGAGTTGCTCCTCAACCTATTGAACTTTTTGAAAATATTTACTTTGAGATTCCTTCGGGTATGATAGAGAAACTGCTAGCTAATCCATTTGCAGGAGATGGAACAGTGCATCCCGATTTACACCTTATCTTTGTGCATGAAGTTTGTGGATTATTTAAGGTTGCAGGTGTTCCTGATGATGTTTTCAAAAGGAAGGTCTTCCCTTTATCTTTGAAGGGAGATGCATTGACATGGTATAGGCTATGTGATGATACAAGATCTTGGAATTATAAATGATTGAAGTTGGAATTTCACTAGAAGTTCTATCATATGCACCTTGTTCATCGTGTTCGTAATTACATATATAATTTCTGGCCTCGCGACGGAGAAACCATCGCTCAAGCTCGGCGGAGGCTTAAATCAATGTTATACTCATGCCCCAATCATGAGCTCTCCCGGGAGATGACTACTCAAAAATTTTATGCTCGGCTTTCTCTCAATGATCGCAACCTGCTCGATACTTCATGTGCTGGTTCTTATATGCTGAAGACTATTGATTTCAAATGGGACTTATTGGAAAGAATTAAACGCAACTCTGAAGATTGGGGTTCCGACGATGGTAAGGAGTCAGGTATGACAACTAAGTTCGATTGTGTTAAATCTTTTATGGATACCGATGCTTTTCGTGGATTTAGCGCTAAGTATGGACTTGACTCTGAGATAGTAGCTTCTTTCTGTGAATCTTTTGCTACTCACATTGATCTTCCTAAAGAGAAGTGGTTTAAATATAATCCTCCCGTTGAAGTAAAAGTACTTGCACCTATTACAGTTGAAGAAAAGACTATCACCTATAGTGATCCTATTGTTCCTACTACTTATGTTGAGAAACCTCCTTTTCCTGTTAGGATAAAGGATCATGCTAAAACTTCGACTGTTGTTCGTAAGAGTAATACTAGGACTTATACACCTCCTGAGCAAATCAATGTTGAACCTAGTATTGTTATGGTTAAAGATCTCTTGGATGATGATTTAGATGGGCATGTTATTTATTTCTGTGGTGAGACTACTAATATTGCTAGACCAGATACTAAGATACATAGACCTGTCGTAGGCATGCCTGTTATTTCTGTTAAAATAGGAGATCATTCTTATCATAGTTTATGTGATATGGGTGCTAGTGATAGTGCGATACCCTATGATTTATATAAAGAAATTATGCACGACATTGCACCCGTTGAATTGGAAGACATTGATGTTACTATTAAGCTTGCTAATAGGGATGCCATTAAACCAGTTGGGATAGTTAGAGATGTTGAAGTCTTGTGTGGGAAGGTTAAATATCCTGCTGATTTTCTTGTTCTTGGTTCCCCACAAGATGACTTTTGTCCCATTATTTTTGGTAGACCCTTCTTGAATACAGCTAGTGCTAGGATTGATTGTGAAAAGGATACTGTTACAATTGGCTTAGAGGGTATGTCTCGTGAGTTCAATTTTGCTAAGTTTCATAGACAACCCCGTGATAGAGAATCATATAGTAAGGACGAGATTATTGGTCTTGCTTCCATTGTCGTGCCTCCTACTGATCCGTTAGAACAATATTCGCTTGACCATGAAAATGATATGTTTATGAAGGAAAGAAGGGAAATAGATGAAGTGTTCCTTAAACAGGAACCTATGCTGAAACAAAACCTTCCCGTTGAAATTCTTGGGGACCCCCCTCCACCCAAGGGTGATCCCGTGTTTGAACTCAAACCATTACCTGATAATCTTAAGTATGCTTATCTTGGTGAGAAGAAAATATATCCTGTTATTATTAGTGCTAACCTTTCAGAGCAAGAAGAAGAAAGATTATTGAAAACTCTGAAGAAGCACCGAGCAGCTATTGGATATACTCTGGATGATCTTAAGGGCATTAGTCCCACATTATGCCAACACAGAATTACAGTGGAGAAAGATGCCGAACCAGTTAGAGATCCTCAACGACGACTGAATCCCAAGATGAAAGAAGTGGTAAGAAAGGAGATACTAAAGCTCCTTGAGGCAGGTATAATTTATCCCGTTGCTGATAGTGACTGGGTAAGCCCAATCCATTGTGTTCCTAAAAAGGGAGGTATTACCGTTGTTCCTAATGACAAATATGAATTGATCCCGCAAAGAATTATTATAGGTTATAGGATGGTAATTGATTTTTGTAATTAAATAAAGCTACTAAGAAAGATCATTACCCTTTACCTTTAATTGATCAAATGCTAGAAAGACTATCCAAACACACACATTTCTTCTTTCTAGATGGTTATTCTGGCTTCTCTCAAATACCTGTGTCAGCGGGGGATCAATCAAAAACTACTTTTACTTGCCCTTTCGGTACTTTTGCTTATAGACGTATGCCTTTTGGTTTATGTAATGCACCTGCTACCTTTCAAAGATGCATGATGTCTATATTCTCTAATTTTCATGAAAAGATTTGTGAGGTATTCATGGATGACTTCTCCGTTTATGGATCCTCTTTTGATGATTGCTTGAGCAACCTTGATCGAGTTTTGCAGAGATGCGAAGACACTAGTCTCGTCTTGAATTTGGAAAAGTGTCACTTTATGGTTATTGAAGGCATTGTTTTGGGGCATAAGATTTCCGAGAGAGGTATTGAAGTTGACAAAGCTAAAGTGGATGCTATTGAAAAGATGCCATGTCCCAAGGACATAAAAGGTACAAGAAGTTTCCTTGGTCATGCTGGTTTTTATAGGAGTTCATTAATGACTTTTCTAAAATCTCTAGGCCTCTGACTAATTTATTACAAAAAGATATTCCTTTTGTCTTTGATGATGATTGTGTAGAAGCATTTGAAATACTTAAGAAAGCTTTGATCACTACACATATTGTTCAGCCACCTGATTGGAATTTACCTTTTGAAATTATGTGTGATTCTAGCGATTATGTTGTAGGTGTTGTTCTAGGGCAAAGAGTTGATAAGAAATTGAATGTTATCCAGTATGCTAGTAAGACTCTTGATACTGCCCAAAGAAATTATGCTACTACTGAAAAAGAAATCTTAGCAGCTGTGTTTGCATGTGATAAGTTTAGACCTTATATAGTTGATTCCAAAGTTACTATTCACACTGATCATGCTGCTATTAAATATCTTATGAAAAAGAACGATGCTAAGCCTAGGCTCATTAGATGGGTTCTCCTGCGCCAAGAATTTGATTTGCATATTATTGATAGAAAGGGAGTTGAGAACCCTGTTGCAGACAACTTGTCTAGGTTAGAGAATGTTCTTGATGACCCACTGCCTATTGATGATAGCTTTCCTGATGAACAATTAGTGGTTGTTAATGCTTCTCATACTGCTCCTTGTTATGCTGATTATGCTAATTACATTGTTGCTAAGTTTATACCTCCTAGTTTCACATACCAGCAAAAGAAAAAGTTCTTTTATGATTTAAGACATTACTTCTGGGATGACCCAGACCTTTATAAAGAAGGAGTAGATGGTGTTATTAGATGTTTTGTGCCTGAGCATGAACAGGAACAGATCCTACGCTAGTGTCACTCTGAATCCTATGGAGGACACCACGCTGGAGATAGAACTGCACACAAGGTACTGCAATCTGGTTTTTATTGGCCTACTCTCTTCAAAGATGCTCGTAAGTTTGTCTTATCTTGTGATGAATGTCAAAGAATTGGTAATATTTGTAGACGTCAAGAAATGCCTATGAATTATTCTCTTGTTATTGAACTGTTTGATGTTTGGGGCTATGATTATATGGGACCTTTTCCTGCCTCCAATGGTTACACACATACTTTAGTTGCTGTTGATTATGTTACTAAGTGGGTAGAAGCTATTCCAACTAGTAGTGCTGATCATAACACTTCTATTAAAATGCTTAAAGAAGTTATTTTTCTGAGGTTTGGAGTCCCTAGATATCTTATGACTGATGGGGGTTCACATTTTATTCATGGTGCTTTCCGTAAGATGCTTGCTAAGTATGATGTTAATCATAGAATCACATCTCCTTATCATCCGCAGTCTAGTGGTCAAGTAGAGTTGAGCAATAGAGAGATCAAATTAATTTTGCAAAAGACTGTCAATAGATCTAGAAAGAATTGGTCCAAAAAACTTGATGATGCATTATGGGCCTATAGAACTGCATACAAAAATCCTATGGGTATGTCACCTTATAAGATGGTCTACGGAAAAGCTTGTCATTTACCTCTTGAACTGGAACATAAAGCATATTGGGCTATTAAAGAGCTAAACTATGACTTCAAACTTGCCGGTGAGAAGAAGTTGTTTGATATTAGCTCACTTGATGAATGGAGAACCCAAGCCTATGCCAAGCTATTCAAAGAAAAAGTCAAACGTTGGCATGACAAAAGGATACAAAAAGCGTGAGTTTAACGTAGGAGATTATGTGTTATTATTCAACTCTCGTTTAAGATTTTTTGCAAGAAAACTTCTCTCTAAATGGTAAGGTCCTTACATTATCGAGGAGGTCTATCGTTCTCATACCATAAAAATCAACAACTTCGAAGGCACAAGTCAGAGGGTGGTGAACGGTCAAAGAATTAAACATTATATTTTAGGTAATCCTATCAATGTTGAAACTAATATTATTGAAACTGTAACCCTGGAGGAATACATAAGGGACACTTTCCAGAATGTTCCAGACTCCAAAAAGGAATAGGTATGTGGTACGGTAAGTAAACCGACTCCAAAACAACTCCAATGGCAATTTTTATCAGTTTTGGAATATTTAAGAATTTTAGGAAGAAAGAAGTAGTCCAAGAGGGACACGAGGCCCCCACGAGAGTGGAGGGCGCGCCCACCCTTATTGGGCGCGCCCTCCTGTCTCGTGGGCACCTCGTGTGCCTCCCGGACTCCGTTTTCTTGCATGTTATGTATTTTGGTCGGTAAAATTTCATTATATATACTCCTGAAGGTTTTTGACCACCGTATCATGCAATTATCCTCTGTTTTTGTTTCGAGCTGTTTCTGTTTCAGATCTAGAGCATCATGGCGTCTCCAAGCGCTCCCAAGGACAAGTTTTTCGAGAGGGTTATCAACCCCTATCTCGCGGAGGTGCTCCAACACCCTCAAACCATTGAGATGCATGAGGGGGTGCTGCACATCCGCGATGTGGAGGGACCAAGGCGTACCGGAAGTGTGGAGACAAAGCTCGAAGCCGTGGAGCAGCAAGTTTTCAAGTGCCAATGGATGGTGGAGCGTGGACTCAACGCCAAATAGATGATGATAACGGAGTTCACCAACAAACACAAGCTAGATGCCAAAGTCATTGGGGAGACCATCTTCAAGCTTCAAGAGAAAATCGAGCACCTCCAAGCCCAGATCTATGACCTGCAAAACCAGAACTGTGAGTATGAATATAGATTCAAGGGGATAAGTTTGGTTGCAGATTTAAGGATCCCGGAGACTAGATCATCCTTCTATGATGGTGAGCCTATGCCTTGGAAGATGGACGACAAGCCTACATCATCAAAAACTCCTACTTCACCACCTCCGAGGACATAATCACATGGGTATGGGCACTCCCGTTGGCAACTGCCAAGCTTGGGGGAGGTGCCCTGGTATCGTATCACCATCACACTCTTATCTTTACCATTTTATTTAGTTCAATCCCTTTAGTAGTATCTTGATCTAGTAGATTGAAGTTTTGATATCAAGTAGTTTTGAGTTTTGCTTTGTGATCTCTTTTTTGTAATCGAGTCCGTGAGCTATCTATAATAAAGATTAGTGTTGAGTCAAGGGCTTTGCTATGTTGCTATGGTCCTAAGAAAGTAGAAAGAATAAAAGAGTTCAAATTGATCTTGTGGTTAGTGATGACTTCACACATAGAAAGTATGAGGCATAAAAGTTGTTGAGAGTTGATAAACATAGTTTTGGTCGTCGTTGCAATTAATAGGAAGTGATAAGGAAAGCGAGGCTCACATACTAATATATTATCATGGACATCTTTTATGATTGGGAGCACTCATCAAGTATGACATGCTAAAAGAGTTGACGTTGGACAAGGAAGACAACATAATGGTTTATGTTTTCTCACATCTCAGTTAAAGTATATTGTCATTGACCTTCCAAACATGTTGAGCTTGCCTTTCCCCCTCATGCTAGCCAAATTCCTTGCACTAAGTAGAAATACTACTTGTGCTTCCAAATATCCTTAAACCCAGTTTTGCCATGAGAGTCCACCATACCTACCTATGGATTGAGTAAGATCCTCCAAGTAAGTTGTCATGTTGCAGGCAATAAAAATTGCTATCTAAATATGACTTATTAGTGCAGAGAAAATAAGCTTTATACGATCTTGTTGTGGAAGTAATAAAAGCAACGGACTGCATAATAAAGGTCCACATACAAGGGGCCATATAAAGTGACGTTCTTTTGCATTAAGATTTTGTGCATCCAACCCTAAACGCACATGACAACCTCTGCTTCCCTCTGCGAAGGGCCTATCTTTTACTTTATGTTTCTACTTTATGCTTGAGTCAAGGTGATCTTCGCCTTTTTCATTTTATCCTTTGGCAAGCTCTTCGTGTTTGAAAGATCATGATACATATATCCAATTGGATGTAAGTTAGCATGGGCTATTATTGTTGACATCACCTAAAGGTGAATACGTTGCGAGGCAACACAATAAGCCCCTATCTTTCTCAGTGTCCGGCTGAAACTCCATAAACACAAGTATTGTGTGAGTGTTAGCAATGGTAGAAGACTACATGATAGTTGAGTATGTGGACTTGCTGAAAAGCTCTATTGTTGACTCTTTCTGATGTTATGATAAATTGCAATTGCTTCAATGACTAAGATTATAGTTTGTTAGTTCTCAATGAAGTTTTTGAACCATACTTGACATTGTGAATTGATTGTTACTTGAGTATAAGAAATCATATGATGAAATCTATATATGTTGCTGTTACAAGAATGATCATGATGCCCTCAGGTCCGTATTTTATTTTTATCGACACCTCTATCTCTAAACATGTGGACATATTTTTTGATTTCGGCTTCCGCTTGAGGACAAGCGAGATCTAAGATTGGGGGGGTTGATACGTCCATTTTGCATCATGCTTTTATATCAAATTTAGTGCACTATGGGCTGTTATTACACATTATATCTCAATACTTATGGCTATTCTCTCTTATTTTACAATGTTTACCATGAATAGGGGGAATGTCGGCAGCTGGAATTTTGGCTGGAAAAGGAGCAAACATTGGAAACCTATTCTTCACTGCTCCAAAAATCCTGAAACTCCACGAAACATGTTTTTGGAATTAATAAGAATTATTGAGGGAAGAAGTACATCAGGGGGCCCACACCCTGGCCAGGAGGGTGGGGGCGCACCCACCCCTACTGGGCTCGCCCCCTGTCTCCTAGGCCCCCTGGTGGGCCCCCGGTGTCCATCTTCTGCTATATGAAGGCTTTTACCCTGGAAAAAATCGTGGGCAAGCTTACGGGATGAAACTCCGCCGCCACGAGACGAAACCTTGGCAGAACCAATCTAGAGCTCCGGCAGAGCTGTTCTATCGGGGATACTTCCCTCTGGGAGGGGGAAATCAGCACCATCGTCATCATCAATGATCCTCTCTGTAAGTGCATCTAGTGCCCCTTAGTGATTTTGGTGTATTGAAGACTTATAGGTTAAGTGACTGATGCGTTTGTGAGTGTACACAGGTCTATAAGTCTATGAGGAGTTTGATATTTACAGAGAAAGTCGACCCCTAAAAATGAAGTTCTTCTGGTAACTGAGGACTTTGCTCTAACTGAGGAGTTAGGAATTCGCCAGTGCGAATTGCCTACACAGTGAGGAACATGATAGCCCTGAGGAATTTGAAAGTCAAATTTCCGACCGTTGCTGTGCTGCGCGCCGGCTGTCCAAAATATCTTATCCACCTAACGGTCATATCATTGAAGGGCATTTATGTCTTATCATGTCGGGCTGCTCCCTAGGCTATAAATAGCCGCCCCCTACAACCACTAGTTGGTTGGCTGCTCCGAGAGAACTTGACACTTGTCATTTGAGAGCAACCCATCCTCCGAGGACTTTGAGCGAAAAACATCAAGTGAGGAAATCCCAAAACAAACCCCCACAAACCCAAAGTGATTGAGCATCACTGAATAAATTGATCCTACGTGGATCCGACGCTTGTTACCTTTGAAGACTGTGCTTCTTCCAGACGGTTAGGCGTCAAGGTCTAGAGCATCCAATAGGAATTGTGGATCGCCGAGTGACCAAGTCTGTGAAGGTTTGGAAGTCACCTGAAGACTTACCACGAGTGATTGGACGAGGCCTGCGTGGTCTTAGTTCAAGGAGAATACGGTGAGGACTGGGTGTCCTGAGTTGAGGCTCAGAGATTGGGTGTCCGGGACTGCGTGTCCTCGAGTTTAAATACTCAGCCGCTCCAACCAGACGTACAACTGAGATAGCAGTTGGAACTGGTTTACCAAATCATTGTCTTCACCAACTAACTGGTTGTATTTCCTCAACTCTTTCATTTCCTCATTACTGTGTTGTACATTGTTCATATCTGTGCTTGAAGACTTTGACTGAAGACTTTCACAAATTCCTCAGTTCAATTTCTTCAGTCTGTCCGTCTTCATCTTGTTATCCTGTGTTTACGCTTTCTGTACTCAGTGCTAGTTTTCATTTCATCATGATGACTATGTTTGTATCCTGTTATGTTTACTTCTGAGTACTTATTCCGCTGCAAGTAGTTCTTCGCTAAGGAATTTCCTTGCCAGCAAATTCCTCAGTGAAGAATTCATAAAAATCGCCTATTCATCCCCCTCTAGTCGATATAACGCACTTTCAATTGGTATCAGAGCAAGGTACTCCCTTGTTCTGTGTGATTTTGGTTTAACCGCCTGGAGTTTTAGTTATGTCGACCGCAGGTATGATCAAGGTCTCGGCTGGGTGTCCTACCTTTGATGGAATGGACTACCCCTACTGGAAGAACAAGATGCGAATGCATCTTGAGGCAATTGATAACGATCTCTGGTATGTTGTGGAAAATGGTGTCCCCTCTGTCACTCCCTCACTGAACGCTACCGATGTGAAGAGATTCAAACAACTCGATTCTCAAGCGAAGAATATCATATATGGTCATCTGAGCAAAGGACAGTATGGAAGAGTGAGTGCTTTGGAAACTGCTAAGCTTATCTGCGATAGGCTGTCCAAAGTAAATGAAGGAGTTTCAACTCAGCGTGACTCTCGAGTCGATGTTCTTCGGAATCTCTTCAACCGCTTCAAAAGACTCGACAATGAGAATGTCCAACAAACCTTTGATCACCTCACTGACATCTCAAATGAGCTTCAAGCCCTCGGTGCCACTGACATCACTGATCATGAAGTTGTGAAGAAACTGTTGAGATCGCTTGACTCCTCATTTGATACTCTGGGACTGATGATACAAGAACGTGCTGACTACAAGTCGCTTGATCCTGCTGATATCCTCGAAAGGCTAAACACTCACGAGTTCGAGCTTGCTGAAAAGAGAGATCTCTATGGCTCAAACTATGGCAAACCACGTGCCCTGAAGGCCAAGGCTGTGTCTGAATCTGAATATGAGGATTCTGGTAGTAGCCTGGGTGATCCTGAAGAATTGAGCCAGGATCTAGCACTGCTTGTGAAGAAATTCCAGAAGTTCACAAGATGTGGTCGCTTTGGAAAATCCTCAAGAGGCAATGATTCCACATCCAGTGACTATAACAGAAGGCTTTGCCACAAATGCAAGAAGCCTGGTCACTATATTCAAGATTGTCCTCAGTGGGAAAAGGAAATGAAGAAGAAGAAATACAAGGATTATAGTTCTGATGATGCGAAGAAGAAGAAGATATCGTCAAAATCTTCGTCATCAAAATCCTCAAAGTCTTCATCTCACAAGAAGAGGAGCTCCAAGAAGGCTCGGGCATTCATTGGCAAGGAAATGGACTCTGAAGCTGAATCTGAGGAAGATGATGAAGAGGAGGCGTCTGAAGAATCTGAGTCTGGTGTGGCGAGTCTGGCCATTGCTACTGCTTTCGTCAGCAAGTCCATCTTCAACACTGAAGAAACTGACTCCACCGACAAGCCTGATGAAGATAATGATGGCTACGCTCCCACCTATTGCTTCATGGCGAAAGGTGCTAAGGTACTCAAATACAACTCCTCTGACTATAGTGAAAATGAATCTAATGAGGATCTCACGCCCAGCTACTCTAAACTTGCTAAGATTGCTGTGAAACAACAACGAGCTCTTGAAAAGGTTCAAAACATGCTAGATAAAAGTGACGATATGTTGGGTGAAGAAATGGATCGCACTAAAGCCTTGACTGAAAATCTTCAGAGACTTCAGTCTAGGTTTGATAACCTTCAAGGTCATCATAACTCTCTCTTGTCTGATCATGAGAAACTTTATTATGAATTTCTTCAAGAAAAGCAAGATCATGAGAAGCTTTCTCTTGAATCTCTTCAAAGAAATGAAGATCTTGAAAAGCTAAGAGTGTGTTATGAAGATCTTCAGAAGGAGCACGATTCATTACTAGCTCAACAAATCAGCACTTCTCAGGAAGAATTTGTTCCCCCATGCTTAAAGTGCATTGAACGTGAATCTGCTAATTCTTCACCTGAATGTTCAAATGCTTCAAATGTTACAAATTCTTCATCTGCCCCTGCTATCACTAATTCCTCGTCTGAGGACATTGCTAGTATCACTGACAATGCAAGGTTGAAGGAATTGTACATGACAGGCATGTACAAAAGCCTCAAAGGGCATCAGATGCTTTGTGATGTGCTCAAAAAGCAGATCCTCAACAGAAACCCTAGGAAAGAGGGTATTGCCTTTGAGAGGAAACTCAATGCTGATGGAACATATTGGAAGCCTGAGCAGTACCCCAAAACCTCATGGGTTGCTGCAAAGGGACCTCCAGTTGATCCATCTAACTTAACTGGCTTTACATGTGAATCTCCTCATTCTTCTGATGAGTCATTTGACTCCAACTATAAACTGTTCAAAAATCAGAATGGTGAAGTATTTGCTAGATATGTTGGCACTAACTGCAGGAACGGTTCCCCTATGAAGAAGATCTGGGTTCCCAAAAGTTGTGTTGAAAGTCTTCAGGTGAATGTCCTGACACCACCTGTGAAGAACAGGAACCCCAGATCAAATTCTTCATATGGACCAAATTCTTCATATGGATCCAAGTCCTCATATGGACCAAATTCTTCACATGGATCAAAGTCCTCATATGATTATCATTGTTCTAACAACTCTGTCTCGCACGGTAGAGCTAAGGGCTATGAATATGTGCATTATTCTTCAAACCATTATGTTCATAAGTCCTCGAAGAATTACTCTGCTTATTCATATGCTTACCCTAACCCCTCTTTTGTGAAACAAAATGGTTTGGCATCTTTGCCACCTTTCTCATATGGTGCTCGCAGAATGATGAACTCTTTGCCACCCCTCCAGATGTGGGTGGTGAAGAAAAAGAACTAATATCTTCTGCAGGGTCAGGTCTCCAGACGTGCCTTAATGTCTGAAGAATTTGCTGGGGACCTGACAAAAATGCCTGAAAGGACGTAGGCGAATCATGATGAAATGAACATTCATTTCACACGTCCTCATACTGCTATCTATGTTTACTGCTTGATGAAATTCATCTGATGAACTTGATATCATATTCTTCACTGATGAAGCATATGAGATTGTAAGCTACACTAATTCATCTGCAGGATGATCAACCCAAAACCACTGAATGGGTCATCGATAGTGGATGTACAAATCACATGACTGGTGACAAGAATCTATTGATGGATGCTCCCTTATCACCGTCACCTCTGAAGCATATCATCTTTGCTGACAAAGGCAAAAGTCAGGTATTGGGTCTTGGTAAGGTTGCTATCTCTAAGGATAAGCACATGGACAAAGTCATGCTTGTTGAGTCCTTAGGATACAATCTCATGTCAGTCTCAATGCTTTGTGATCTTGATATGGTTGTTGTCTTTGGCAAATATCGCTGTGTTGTGATTATGAAGCTGACAATTCCAAAGTCTTCGAAGGCTTTAGGAGAGGAGATCTGTATATTGTTGATTTCTCTACAGGACCACAACCAGCCGTGTGTCTACTTGCAAAAGCTTCAGAAGGCTGGCGATGGCATCGACGACTTGGTCATGCAGGCATGAGGAATCTGAATACGCTTGCGAAGAAGAAGCATGTCATTGGCATTGAGAATGTAAAATTCCTCAAGGATCACTTATGCGGAGCATGTGAAGCCGGAAAAATGACCAAGGCCAAGCATCCAACGAAGACTATCATGACCACTACACGTCCATTCGAATTGCTTCACATGGACCTCTTCGGACCTAATCATTATTCAGCAGTCACTAATGATGCATCTTTATATGGTTTTGTCATTGTTGATGATTATTCTCGATATACATGGGTACACATTGTTACTTACAAACATGAAGTGCAGGAAGTCTTCAAACGATTTTCCTTGAGGGCTTCAACCAACTTTGGTGTGAAGATCAAGCATATCAGAAGTGACAATGGAACTGAGTTGAAGAATTCCCGTCTTGATGCATATCTCGATGAACTTGGTATTACTCATGAGTTATCTGCTCCCTATACTCCTCAATAGAATGGCGTCGTGGAGCGCAAGAAAAGAACTCTTGTTGAGATGGCTTGCACTATGCTTGATGAATATAAAACGCCTCAGCGTTTTCGGATTGATGCAATTGATACTACCTGCCACATCATCAACAGAGTATATCTTCACAAATTCTTCAAGAAGACTGCCTATGAACTCCTCACTGACAAGAAACCCAATGTGAGTTATTTCAAAGTCTTCGGTGCTAAATGTTGGATTAGAGATCCTCACCACAACTCTAAATTTGCACCAAAAGCACATGAAGGTTTTATGCTTGGTTACGGAAAGGACTCGCACACCTACAGAGTCTTCAACATTGTTCTTCACAAGATTGTTGACACTGTCGATGTGCGGTTCGATGAAACTAATGGCTCGCAAAGAGAGCACCTACCTTCTGTGTTAGATGAACCAGCACCTGAAGATGCTATCAAGCTCAAGGCAACTGAGGATGTCATTCCGACTAAAGAATCTGCTGAAGAATTCATTCCTGTTCATGAAGAACGTCGAGCTGATGCACCTGAAGAATGAGATGAGGAAAATGGTGCTGAAGAAAATGCTGATCAAAATCCTCAGCGACAACCAACTCACCCACGCATTGCAAAAGAAGTGCAAGTGGAGAAGATCATCGATGACATTAGCGCACCAGGTCCTCTCACACGCTCAAAAGCATCACATTTATCTAACTTTTGTGGGCACTATGCTTTTGTCTCTATCACAGAGCCCACTAAGGTAGATGAAGCATTTCTGGAGCCGGAGCGGATTCAGGCTATGCAAGAAGAATTACATCAGTTTGAGCTGAACAATGTCTGGGAATCGGTCAATCGCCCAGATCCTCGCAAGCATAATATCATTGGCACAAAGTGGATCTACCGCAACAAGCAAGATGAAAATGGCCTTGTGGTGAGGAATAAGGCACGACTAGTAGCTCAAGGCTACACACAGGTTGAAGGAATTGATTTCGATGAAACTTTTGCACCTGTTGCTAGACTTGAGGCTATTCGCATATTACTTGCTTACGCTAACCATCATGATATCATCTTATATCAAATGGATGTGAAAAGTGCATTCCTTAATGGTAAGCTTGAGGAAGAAGTATATGTTGCTCAACCCCCAGGTTTTGAAGATCCAAAGAATCCTGACAAAGTCTTCAGACTCAATAAGGCTCTCTATGGCCTCAAGCAAGCCCCTCGGGCGTGGTATGATACATTGAAGGAATTCTTTGTGAAGAATCGCTTCACACCCGGTTCACTCGACCCTACTCTTTTTACTAAATCATATGATGGTGAACTGTTTGTGTGCCAAATATATGTTGATGATATTATCTTTGGCTGTACTAACCAACGATATAGTGATGAATTTTCCTATATGATGAGTGAAGAATATCAAATGTCTATGATGGGAGAGTTGAAATTCTTCTTAGGTCTTCAAATTCGTCAGCAGCGCAATGGCATATTCATATCTCAGGAGAAATACCTCAAAGATGTACTGAGGAAATTCGGCATGCAAGATTGCAAAGGCGTCAAAATTCCTATGCCCACAAATGGTCATCTATGCACTGATGAAAATGGGATTGACTTCGATCACAAGGTATACCGCTCCATGATTGGTTCTTTATTGTACTTATGTGCATCTAGGCCAGATATAATGCTTAGTGTTTGCATGTGTGCCCGATTTCAAGCTGCACCGAAGGAATCACACCATAAGGCTGTGAAGCATATTCTTCGATATCTAGCTCACACACCAACACTAGGATTATGGTACCCCAATGGCTCTGCTTTTGACCTCATTGGATATTCTAACTCTGACTATGCTGGTGATTGTGTGGACCGCAAGTCAACATCTGGCACTTGTCATTTCCTCGGACGATCTTTGGTCTGTTGGTCCTCGAAGAAACAGAACTGTGTATCACTGTCTACTGCTGAAGCTGAATACATTGCCGCTGGCTCATGCTGTGCTCAACTGCTTTGGATGAAGCAAACCCTCAAGGACTATGGCGTCAATGTGAAGAATGTGCCTCTCCTCTGCGACAATGAGAGTGCCATCAAGATTGCTCACAACCCAGTTCAGCACTCGAAGACTAAGCACATCCAGATTCGTCATCATTTTCTTCGTGATCATGTGTTGAAGGGCGACATCTCCATCGAGCATGTGAAGACTGAAGAACAACTAGCTGATATCTTCACTAAGCCCTTGGACGAGAAGAGATTTAGCAAGTTGCGGTGTGAGCTAAATATCTTAGAATCTTCGAATGTTCTTTGAAAAGGACACACATCCTAACCCTTATGCAGAATTGATGACTTAGATGTGCAACACATGAAGAAACGTTTTTCTTCAATCAATGAAGAATAACACTCTAAGTGTGAAGAAATTAATGAAGAATTTGGTTCTCAGAACCCTACGACAATTGTACGCGGTGTCTGAAATCATCATTCTTATACGGTGGGTCACGCCACCACAAAAGTTGAAAATCTTCAATTTGAGTTTTTCCTCATTTTTGAAATTCTTCAGTCTTTCAAATTCTTCAACTTTGCAAAATCTTCACTGTTTCCGTCGTTTTTCTTCATTGGTTATATATATATATATATATATATATATATATATATATATGTGAGTTTATGTCCTCTACAACATTCACTTATTGCTATTTCTTCAAGTTGCGATTTCTGCTAAGTGAATGTGATCGGACCCTTCCCCCTCTATGCCACACTCAACCCAATCTATTCACAAATTCTTCATGTGCGTTCTGATTGAAACTCGTTCAAAGTCTTCACTGTGTCCTTGACAGCTGAAGAAATTGCGAACGAAATTTTAAAACAAGTCTTATCCAGATTTTCGGTTTTACCGCTCAAACCGTTCCACATCCCACGATGCATTATTTTATTCACCCATGATCTTACACGATCTCATCTGCACAGTACGTGGGTGACACATGTCGCGTGAAGAAGAAAGGGCAGGGGCATGTTCATCCCAAAATCTTCGGGCGAACAGTTTTTACCGTGGCTATAAATACCCCTCTCCCCTTCCTTACTTCATTTACTCCGCTCGGTCGCTGTCTCCCGCTCGAGCTCTCCTCAAACCCTAGCGCCGCCGCTACTCCATCGCCGCCGGTGAGGAAGAGCTTCACTGCCTCAACCTCGTCGCCGTCGTACTCGCGCCGGCTGCGGAAATCTTCACTCCGCCGCCGCCGTAGCTGTCTCCCTCTGCCAAGTTAGGGCGTGGGAGATCTAACTTGACGAACTTCACCGCTGTTCATCTCTGTTCGTCGTGTTCTTCAGTTCGGGTAATTAAAAGTCACTTTTATTACTCGCTTTGATTCTCAAACTTTTCTGAAAATCTTCAAAGGTGTTTTATTCTTCAAATCTTCACATATGAACACCTCACACACTATATGCTCTTGATCCATCTCTCTAAGCACTCATTTCTTCAAGATTCCTAAATTGTGCGGATTTTCGATTTGTACAACTCTGGAACCTAAGACAAGAATGCTTAGTGAAATTCCTCAAGGCTCAACTGGTCAAATTCCTCAAAACTTGTCGTTTTCGAAAAATCTTCTGAGAACGCATATGACCTCTCCAAATTCCTCGCACCTACACTCTGTTCACAGGTACTCATGTCCGCTGCTGAATCACTAGGTTCTCATCAACTTAACTCATTTGCAGCGTTCCTCGAAGAAAAATTGCATACTTCTTCAGAGTGTTCAATTGTTCAAATTCCTCATCTGAAGAAAATGGCTGAAGGAAAGAGACCGCAGAAAGGAGGAAAGAAACCGGAGGTCATGACTGCTTTCGAGATCCCTGATGAAATATACAAGGATTATTGCACACCTGATGAAGCCAAGTTTGGCAAAGAAAACAAGAATCAGCGCAAAGTGCGCATTCATAGGATTGAACGAAGATGGGCACGAGAATGGAGGGAATATCGATATGTTACTCCAAAGTACATGAAGAAATTCGCCTTAAATCCTCCATGCCCAAGATCTCCATTGGCACCTGGCCAAGTCGCTGATCCCACTAGCATCAAAAGTGGTGAAGACTTTCTTGAAGAATGGGCTAGGAGCCAAGCAAAATTGGCAAGACAAGCCAAGGAGGCAGTGAGGAAATTCAATGAGGATTCTGCTGCTGCTGCTGCCGCTGAGACCTCGGTCAAGCCGAGGAAATCAATGCCGAAGAAGCCTACTCGCAAGCCAAGTGCTTCACCATCAGCGCCCACACGGCCAAGTTCCTCAGTCGCGCCCTCACGGCAAATTCCTCAGACTACTGCTGCTCCACCAAAGTCCTCAGCAGCTCCCTCCAAGTCCTCAACTCCTGTGCATCTGGCTACATGTCAAAGGACTCAGGGTTTCTCAATTGCTTCTGGTGTCTCAGCGAGTTCTTCAGCTGCACCAATGTCCTCATCAGGCCCCACTCTGCTGAAGACAAAAGCAACAGCTGGACGCGGTCCTCGGCCAAGTCCAAGAAAGAAACAGGTTGCTTTCCAAGTGCCCTCTGATGACGAGGCTTCTGATGAAGAACTTGCAGAAATCATCAGAGATAGACAAGCAAAGGCCGCCATAGCCAAAGGAACACCTGTGCCTCTGCTTTTGGATCCGAAGAAGATCCTCGACTACATTGACTTATGGCATAAGGATCCAAACACTCCAATGCCTGATCTGCCTCTGACTCCTTGTCAAAGTCACATGCTAACCCATTTCATTGCTCAAGAGAAATGGAAGTTTGAAAAGGCTAGTGAGATAAAGAGAGCACAAGCTAGAAAGGAGAAGCTTCTGAAGAAGAACGTTGTCAGACTATCACCTGAAGAACTTCTCAAGGCTCAATCTGAGATCCAAGCCCTCAGCAAAGATTTCGATGCATACCATGCTGATTGGCAAGGAGCCAAAGTGAGATTCGTCAATTTGACGAAGAAAATGACAACTGTTGCAGCCCCATCGCAACAAGAAAATCCTCAGGCTGCAGACTCTGCTCAGCCTGCTGATGACTTTGCCAGCACTGCTGATGACTTTCAGCCTGCTGATGAGAATACAAGTTCCAGGGCTGATGACTCCATCCCAGCCGCTGAAGAAATTCCCAGGGCATCCACTAGTGGTGCGCCTGAAGAAACTGAAGAGATCAGGGCAACTGCTCCAGTTGCGCCTAAAGAAAATGAACCACAGTCCTCAGCTCCTCCCGCACCTGGGCTGTTCTGACTCGTGTATATTTCGCAGAAGAACTGAAGACTATGGGTCTCCAGGAAGCATTTGACTGGTCTGCACCACCTCCAAAGAAATTCAAGAGAGTCAAAGTTCCTGATCTCATGGCCAGTTCTTATTCTTCATCGCGTGAAACTGATGAACATGAAGATTTGGATGACACTGCGGCAAGCCCTACTTCAACAAACAACCCCGACAACGCTGGCGCTCCTCCATCGACTTGAAATTCTTCAGGGGCGTTAGTCCTCAGTTTCGACCCTTTTGGTCATTTGATGACAAAGGGGGAGAAATCTGAGTTAGTCTTCAAGCGGGTTTATATTATGGGTGTTTTTGTTAAGTTACAACTCTCGTTCTTCTGAAACTTTTATTGGATTGAGTTGTAATCTTAAATCCGATGGTGCCCTGATACTTTTGAACGGTGCATTGTGCTCTGACTTGATGCACTGTGCTCTGACACTTTTGATGTGTTATTCTGCATGCTTATTCCTCGTTAATATTATTGCACGCATGCTGAATCTCATCAGGCACCATATTTCATCATGCATTTCAAATTCTTCATATTATATATCAAATGCGTGTATGAATTACAAGATATAGGGGGAGATCTCCATGATTCAATTCTTCAAATGTGCATTGCCTCAAAAGCAAATTCCTCACTATGCACACATTCAGGGGGAGTTCTTCTATATCTTGCAATCAAATTCCTCAATATCAGTCTTTACACTTCATATGTTTATCCCCGTTGAAAACTTAACCTATGTTGTCATCAATCACCAAAAAGGGGGAGATTGTAAGTGCATCTAGTGCCCCTTAGTGATTTTGGTGTATTGAAGACTTATAGGTTAAGTGACTGATGCGTTTGTGAGTGTACACAGGTCTATAAGTCTATGAGGAGTTTGATATTTACAGAGAAAGTCGACCCCTAAAAATGAAGTTCTTCTGGTAACTGAGGACTTTGCTCTAACCGAGGAGTTAGGAATTCGCCAGTGCGAATTGCCTACACAGTGAGGAACATGATAGCCCTGAGGAATTTGAAAGTCAAATTTCTGACCGTTGCTGTGCTGCGCGCCGGCTGTCCAAAATATCTTATCCACCTAACGGTCATATCATTGAAGGGCATTTATGTCTTATCATGTCGGGCTGCTCCCTAGGCTATAAATAGCCGCCCCCTACAACCACTAGTTGGTTGGCTGCTCCGAGAGAACTTGACACTTGTCATTTGAGAGCAACCCATCCTCCGAGGACTTTGAGCGAAAAACATCAAGTGAGGAAATCCCAAAACCAAACCCCCACAAACCCAAAGTGATTGAGCATCACTGAAGAAATTGATCCTACGTGGATCCGACGCTTGTTACCTTTGAAGACTGTGCTTCTTCCAGACGGTTAGGCGTCAAGGTCTAGAGCATCCAAGAGGAATTGTGGATCGCCGAGTGACCAAGTCTGTGAAGGTTTGGAAGTCACCTGAAGACTTACCACGAGTGATTGGACGAGGCCTGCGTGGTCTTAGTTTAAGGAGAATACGGTGAGGACTGGGTGTCCTGAGTTGCGGCTCAGAGACTGGGTGTCCGGGACTGCGTGTCCTCGAGTTTAAATACTCAGCCGCTCCAACCAGACGTACAACTGAGACAGCAGTTGGAACTGGTTTACCAAATCATTGTCTTCACCAACTAACTGGTTGTATTTCCTCAACTCTTTCATTTCCTCATTACTGTGTTGTACATTGTTCATATCTGTGCTTGAAGACTTTGACTGAAGACTTTCACAAATTCCTCAGTTCAATTTCTTCAGTCTGTCCGTCTTCATCTTGTTATCCTGTGTTTACGCTTTCTGTACTCAGTGATAGTTTTCATTTCGTCATGATGACTATGTTTGTATCCTGTTATGTTTACTTCTGAGTACTTATTCCGCTGCAAGTAGTTCTTCGCTAAGGAATTTCCTCGCCAGCAAATTCCTCAGTGAAGAATTCATAAAAATTGCCTATTCACCCCCCTCTAGTCGATATAACGCACTTTCACTCTCATCGGGAGGGGGTCAATCTCCATAAACATCTTCACCAGCACCATCTCCTCTCAAAACCCTAGTTCATCTCTTGTATCCAATCCTGTATCAAAACCACAAATTGGTACTTGTGGGTTGCTAGTAGTGCTGATTACTCCTTGTAGTTGATGCTAATTGGTTTACTTGGTGGAAGATCATATGTTCAGATCCTTAATGCATATTATTTATCCTATGATTATGAACATGAATATGCTTTGTGAGTAGTTACATTTGTTCCTGAGGACATGGGTGAAGTCTTGCTATTAGTAGTCATGTGAATTTGGTATTCGTTCGATATTTTGATGAGATGTATGTTGTCTTTTCCTCTAGTGATGTTATCTGAACGTCGACTACATGACACTTCACCATTATTTGGGCCTAGAGGAAGGCATAGGTAAGTAATAAGTAGATGATGGGTTGCTAGAGTGACAGAATCTTAAACCATAGTTTATGCGTTGCTTCGTTAGGGGCTGATTTGGATCCATATGTTTAATGTTGTGGTTAGGTTTACCTTAATACTTCTTTTGTAGTTGAGGATGCTTGCAATAGGGGTTAATCATAAGTGGGATGCTTGTCCAAGTAAGGGCAGTACCCAAGCGCTGGTCCACCCACATATCAAATTATCAAAGTACCGAACGCGAATCATATGAGCGTGATGAAAACTAGCTTGACGATAATTCCCATGTGTCCTCGGGAGCTCCTTTCTCATTATAAGAAATTGTCCAGGCTTATCCTTTGTTACATAAAGGAGTGGACCCACTTGCTGCACTTTATTTACTTTCATTGCTTGTTACTCGTTACAATTTATCTTATCACAAAACTATCTATCACCTACAATTTCAGTGCTTGCAGAGAAAACCTTACTGAAAACCGCTTACTATTTCCTTCTGCTCCTCATTGGGTTCGACACTCTTACTTATCGAAAGGACTATCATAGATCCCCTACATTTGTGGGTCATGAGATATATGCTACTCACATCCCCAAAAGGGAGCAGAAGCACGCACTAAGGGACGTCTGCGGGATGGAGCCAATCGCCCCAAAATACAACCCGTGGTCCTCCTGTTTGATCACCTTCGATCGAAGGGACCATCTGACCAGTATCCGTCACGACAGTTCAGCCGCACTGGTGCTTGACCCTATCATCGACGGATTCCACCTCACACGCGTCCTCATGGACGGTGGTGGCAGCCTGAACCTGCTTTATCAGGATACAATGCGCAAAATGGGTATTGATCCCTCAAGGATCAAACCCACTAAAACCACCTTTAAACGTGTCATACAAGGTGTAGAGGCCCACTGCATAGGCTCAATCACACTAGAAGTGGTCTTCGGATCCTAGGATAATTTCTGAAGCGAAGAGCTACTCTTTGATATCGTCTCCTTCCGAAGTGGTTATCACACACTGCTCGGACGAACCGCATTCGCCAGTTTCAATGCGGTGTCGTACTATTCCTACCTTAAGCTCAAGATGCCCGGACCCCGCGGTGTTATAACAATAAATGGAAATATGGAGCGCTCCCTCCGTACTGAGGAGCACATCGCGGCCCTTGCAGCAGAAGTACAGAATAGCCTTGTTAGGCAAAACCTCAATTCGGCAAAAAAGCCCCCGGACACCGTTAAGCGGGTTCGTGCTACTCTGCAACAGGATCGTCCGGCTCGTCTAGAGCTCAGCTAGCAATACGGCCTTCGTCCCAGCCCCAATACAACGGCAAGATTCGTGCCGCGCGTACACAACTATGCACTTAAAATACATTGGCATGGACGGAGGCACAGCTAGGCGGCAGCCTACAATGCGGCTCAACCGCTCCGGATCCGCATACCTTCACTGTTTATCTTTCTTTCAGGTTTTCTCACCTTTCAAGGCCTTTTCTGATAAACCTGCTCATCGGACCCGTAGCGGGACGGATACGCCAAGAAAGCTAGGGGCTCGAACATAGAAGGGAATACCCAGGTGGTCTTTGCTCACGATCGTCATACCTGTTTTAAATACCTGGACGCAGCTCGCTCTTGGTCGTGGCATGTTAATAGCCTTACTTTCTTATTGCACTACTTTGTACAGATACGCCTTGGCGTATCAATCAACTCACAATGAAAAATAATCTGCAATGTTTGCCCATAACCTAATTTTTTTTTCTTGTCCATTTATTTTCAATTGCACCCGTACATTCTGGTACACTTTAATTCGCCAGGGGCTTCATTGTACCCCATAACACGGCAAGAAAGTCTGAACACTTTTACGGTATAGTTCGGCACCCCGAACTTATAGCATTATATGCATCGACTCCGAATCATGTCTTTGGTCAATAGTTGGGTTGCCCGACTCCTGTGCTTGCTACCCTACGTTCCGCTATATCGGCTAGGGTAGTAAAGGGAGAACTACTGCGATTGTGTCCCGGTTCTTCCGGACGAGCACCTCAGTAGAGAAAGCTGAAAAGTGACTATCATGATGTGGCGAGAGTTGGTCAGCTATTCAAGAGGTCTTCAAATCGTTAGAGATTTTCTCTGCTTTATGCGAGGAATCGGTTTTTGTCCGATTAGGCGTGTATAGCGCCCCAACTTCGGCCTTCCAAATACCACGGGCTACACCGAAATTTAAAATTATAGAACTCCTATGGCTAAGTGAGGGTGATAAAGTCGTATAGTCCGATTGCCTTGTTCGTTGCACTAAACACCTCCTTAAAGGACCAAACATTTGGATAAAGAGTGTTTAGATTTATCCCGAACACCCCTGTACTAGCTACGTGGGGGTAGAAGCCGACGACTGGCCAACTCTCAGATTTTATAAACGGCCACACATGAGGTAAAATTTTAAATAACAAGCATTACATTACACAAAGACCTTGTTCAATATTATAGGACAGGATAAAATAATGCTTTCAGGGGAAAATAATATCCTTAGAACATTGCTCCGCCACAAGGCGGGATCCCTTCATGACATTGTCATAGTACATCTCGGGCCTACGATGCTCCTTGCCCTCGGGCGGACCCTCGATCATCAACTTTGTGGCATCCATCTTCGCCCAATGCGTCTTGGCGCGGGCAAAAGCCATCCGCGCACCTTCAATGGAGACTGACCGCTTGATAGCATCAAGCCAAGGGCAGGCAGCTACCAGCCGCTTCACGAGTTCGAAGTAGCTACTAGGCACGGGCTCGGAAGGCCATAGCCAGACTATTAGGTCCTTCATGGCCAGTTCGGCCACCTTGTGCAGCTTGACCAACTGCTTTAGCTGGTCGCTAAGGGGCGATGGATGTTCTGATCCAAGGTATTGAGACCAGAACAACTTCTCTGTAGAGCTCCCTTCTTCGGCTCGAAAGAACTTTGCAGCATCTGATATACTGCGCGGCAGATCTGCAAATGCTCCTAAAAAAATCCAAATTCGGGTAAGTAAAAGGAACGCTTCTTTCATACACTTGCTTTTGCATAATAAAAGCCTTACCCGCCGAGATATCCTGGGCCATCTGGATTTCCTGGAGGGCGCTCTGGGCTTTGGCCCGGGCATCTTGCGCGCTCTGGCGGGCCTTGGCAAGTTCGGACTCTTGAGTCTTCGAATCACGCTCCAAGGACTCGTACTTTTTGACGGCGTCCTGGAGCTCTTGTTGGACCTCACTGAGCCGGGCCTCCTGCTTCTCGTGCGCGGCGTGTTCCTTAGCCGCTTTGTCCTCGGCCTCGGCCAACGCCTTCTTAAGGGCCGCTACTTCGGTCGTGGCCCCTAATAAAGTTCATGACACTTCAGTAAGTACGAACTTTTCATCTTTCCTAAATATAAAGCACAATTTAGTGCATACCTTGGCTGTCCTCCAGCTGCTTCTTCATGAGGCCGAGTTCTTCCTCGGCCCACTCCAGATATCACGTCAAGCCGGAGACCTCCGCAGTATGAGCGGCAGCGCGGCTAGCAGCGACGCCTACTTATTCACACAGACATTTTATGCTAGACTCCTGCAAAAAACATTTTGATCCTCTGTTTGGTTCTTCTTTCCGAACACCGAACAAAGCATCAGGGGCTACTGTCTACAAGGTGATATTCTTCTACAAGTATATTACTCACCTCAAAGCCTGTTAGAAGGCTAATGCAGGCTTCAGTCAATCCGCTTTTGGCGGATTGGACTTTCTCAATCACCATACTCATAAGAGTACGATATTCTTCCATAATGGAAGCACCTTGTAGCGCTTCCAGCAATCTGTCCGGTGCCTCTGGATGAATAGAGGTCACCGGCGGAGGCGACTTGCCCCCCTCGTTCGGGAGAGGCTGCCTGCCCAAATCCGGAGACTCTTGGATCTCCGGAGCTTTGTCCGCCTGAGGGCCGAACTGGACTCGGCCCTCATCGATGGGGTCTGTAGGGGTCTGCCCCCCATGTGCCCGGCAACTGGACTTCTTTCCTCCGGCATCACCGGAACGGCCTCCCCTTGGCCCGGTATCCTTCGGGACAACACCTTGGTGTTATCCGCGGCCTTATGGGAGGTGGCCGTTGGAAGGGAATCGTTGTTCATCACCGACGGATCTAGCGACCCCGTCGAAGAGGAGGACCGCTCGATGTCGGATTGGGCCGGACTGCAGATACATGGTCTAACGCATTGAAAAACGATAAAGTGAAAAATCGGAAATATTACCACGTCCGGATACTTACGATTTGTCCAGGGGCTTGACCCTGGGCTCCCACTCCCCGCTGTTGTTGGTGGTTGCGGCGGAGTAGTCCCGAAGGGAGATTTTCCCCTTCTTGGGCGCCTCGGCCTCCCCATGTGTGGAGGCCTTCCTCTTCTTCTTCTCCCCAGTGGGAGGGGAACGGGTCTTCTCCTTCTCCTCATCCTCCTCCTCGTCGTCGTCTTCAGCAGAGGAGTGTGTCTCGGCGTCTTCGGACGTCACGTCCGAAGTGCCCTTACGGCGGAGACCACCTCTAGTCCCCTTGGCCGCCTTCTTGGTTTTCTTCTCCGACACTTCATAAGGTGTCGGAAAAAGCATCTTCATCACAAGAGGCGTTTCTGGATCTTCAGGGAGCGGAGTCGGACATTCGATCTCCTTCGCTATTGCTACCCAGGCCTGAAAGATTGGCATAGAGCCTTAGGTTCCTCCCGCAGATATGTCGGTGAGAGATATGCCTTGCAAAACATAAAAGAACTTACCGGATTAGCCTGACATTTTACGCTGAGCCCGCGATCTTTGGATGTGGGCGGTGGTACCTGACGGTGTCAAAACCGGCGGATCTCGTAGTAGTGGTCCTAAGCTAGGCGTCTTGGAGCTATGGTAACATGGACACATGATTTTACCCAGGTTCGGGCCCTCTTGATGGAGGTAAAACCCTACGTCCTGCTTTTGATTGTATTCATATGGGGTGTAGTATAGAGTACATGTATCTACCACGAGATGATCGTAATGAATATGAGATTGTCTATTGACTAGCCTGGCCTCGGTTTATATAAGATACCGGAGGCCTAGGGTTTAGGAGAGTCCTTGTCTTGGGCACCAAGTCTTGTGGAGTCTTCCTTGTATGCGGCAGGAGCTGTCCAAACTGGCCCATGAGTATACGACCATGGGGGTCCTCGGCCCAATCTAACTGATCGGGAGACGACGTAGTGAGTACCCCCTAGTCCAGGACACCGTCAGTAGCCCCCTGAACCGGTCATCAAGTTGGGGACGCTCCTCGATTCTTTCGGACTATTCTTCACCTTCGGTCGTCGGTCTTGAAAACTGGTTCAACAAATCTTCTCATCTTTGATCTTGAGGATCGCCGAAGTGCATCTGAAGAGTTTACACGTCGGGTATCGGAGGAGCCCCTTTAAGTTTTCGGCCTTTATCAATGCCTTGTTATTTTTATGCCACACCTCGAGTTTGGAGTTGTTCCCGGGCGGCAGTGTCCTCTCGCGTCCAATCTCCAGCGCCGGACTGCATTCGAGGTATCTTTTGCAGCCGAGCACCAACGCTAGACCGCTTCCGAGCTCCAATGTCGGAATGTATCCGAGCTCCACCGCCGGACTGTATCTGAGGAGTATTATTATAGCCGAGCTCCAACGTTTAACTGCATTCGAGCTCCATCGTCGAGCTATGTCCAACCTCCAACGCTGGACTATATCCAAGGTGTCATAGATCACCTTGGTTCAAAAAAAGTTGAAGGAGTTTAGCCCAGCTTAATGCCGGAAATGCCCTCTACGGAGCCAGCCACTAGCGTCCGAGCTTTATGCCGGACTGCTTCCGGGGTGTCTATTGTAGTCGAGCACCAACGTTGGACTGTATCCGAGGTGGTGCACCAACTCAGCCATGGACTAATTTTTATGAATTTAATTCCGAATTATGCAATGTAATCTCTGCCGAGATGTATAGCCAGTAGCCCTCAAGGTGCGTGTTGGCCTAATATCCGGGATGCACCTAAAGGAAAAAATCAAACCGCTGACCCTAGTAGCCCCTGAGACTCAGGTCGATTCATAAAATCAGCCTGAGGATCAATTCCCAGCTCGGCAGCATACTTAGGAATAGAAACGCAGTGTGCAAAGTCCTCGAGACTTAGGTTGGGTGCGGCCGACCAACCTGAGGATAATAATCTCCTCGAAAACTATATTGCACTTTAAATTTTCTGCATTGGATTGTCAATGCAGTAGCGCCCGAGACACTGGCCAGGTGGCAACACCAGATCAGGGGATCGATGTACCCCTTTAATATTTGTAAATGATAAGCACGAAGCCCAGTAGCCCCCGAGCCTTAATGTGGGCACGGGTGGCCGAATTAAGGATCGATGTCCAAAGTAAAATCACAAATAATGTGTAATGATTCTACGTACCCAAGTACTCTACATCATTAATACTCCAGTCCGCATTGTACAAAACATTGTTGACCGACCATCGGCTTCAACCTCCTCGGCCAGTAGCCGGGGAGTGTTTGTCCCACTTTATAAAGCCTTGACAAGGGCAAATATTTACGACAAACAAGGCAATCCGGCCATACGGTTTTATAAACAAAGGTACGCGGAGAGATATGTTATAATACTTTATAATGTAAGAAACATCTTCCAAAGAAAATAATCTCGCTATCGGTTTCTTTCTTTGGGTTGTCATGCCAACCATGATCATGAAACCCCGCCTCCGATTAATGCAGGAGAAAATATTGAGGATTTAGTTCGGGGAAAGTTCCCAAACTCTATGGTATTAATGAACCACAATTTTCACTTCCGTCATTGCCGACCAATGTGATACTTTAAGATTGCTAGCTTTCGGCTTAACCCAGTCTGAGGTACTAACTCGGATGACCTGGCAGTAACAATCACAGAGGTGCTCCTTTTACCGCCTAGCCGAACAATCGGGAACATAGGAGTAAGCACAGGAGCCAGGCAACCCAGCTTGGCCAAAGTCTTAAGTCAAATTGATGCATATTTATGGTTTTATAACGATGATTACGAAAGGCAGCCCTTAAATAATGACACTTATTATAAAAAAAGCTCATATAAATTTAAGAGCCCCCAAGTGACTTGGGTAAAAGAATTTTATGTATAATGATTGTATGTACCGAAGTACTTATATCATATCTGTGTTCACCCGAACTTTATACGCGTCTTAACTGACCGTCAGCTTCTCCCTCTTTGGTCAAGGACCGAAAAGTGTTATGTACTCCACCTGTTGAGAATATCGACGGTGTTTCCGATAACCAGGCAATCAGGCCATAAGGCTGTAACAGACAAAGCGCGCTCAGGGAACTTATGCTATATTACCGACGAAGTGTAAGAAGCATCTTCGAAGAAAATAGTACCCCCACCGATACCTTTTCTCGGTTGCTCATTATTACTGTGAGACTTGTGCAATAGATTTTTTATACTCATGAGTTTCGTTGTGTGTCGACCATTATTGAAAACAGTAAGAGCGCTAGCTTCCGGCTTCACCCAGTCTGAGGTCCGGCTCGGATGACCCGATCATGACAATCGCAGAGGTGCTTCCTTTACTCCCTAGCCGAACAATCGGGAACGTGGGGGTAAACACAGGAGCAAGGCAACCCAGCTTGCAAATCGCTTAAGTCAACATGGTGCATATTGTGGCGTAATACACGAACAAGGAACGAAGCCATACAAGTATAATCATTTGCAAGAGGAAAGGCTTTATAAAGGAAGCCCCCAAGTAAACGGGGTATTTGAATTTGTTTATAACAAACAAGGTTACGAAAAAGAAAGTTTTTTGCAAACGACTTTTTGTCAAAAAAGTATAATACTTGGCCGAACCGAACAAAATTTAAAACTGGAAGTTTTTTAGCATGAAAGCGACTTAGCTGGTTAATGTGCTCGGTGTTGATGACGCAATTCGGGCTTGTGGTGGGATGAAGACGCCCATTGATATATGACAGATCCGACAAGGTTCAATCCTCGACGTGGTCGAGGTCCCAGCCCCCAAGCCCAAGGTGTCCGAGAAAGGAGTTTGGCACTCCGGAGTAATGACACGGCTCGGCCAATGTGGTAAGGCGAAGCCCCCAGTCTAGTCGAGCTGGAGGAGTTGGTCGGCAAGGTGACAATGAAGCCCCCACGCCAGTCGGCCTGTTCGGCATGGTGGACGTCAGTTTGATGAAGCGGCAACGCTGCGCGGTCGATGTGGCGAGATGAAGTTCTTGGTCCAGTTAACATGGCGAAGCTGTGATCGGCGGATGCCTAAGTCTCATGCAGGTCGGCTAGTGATGCCGAAGTGACCATGTAACACAGTCAAAATCGATTACCTGCACACATAAAACAGTGCAAGCAAAAAGCAATAATAATTGAAATAAAAAATTGCATAATTAATATATGCGAAGCGAATCATGAGGTAAGTTCGGCCTGTGCGCCGGGGTTGGGTTGACGGAGTGGCAGCACGATGCAGGTCCGCATGCGCGGGGCGACAACATCGGCCTGGTATGATCCAAACTCATTGTGTAGAGGTGTCGGTCGGCGCGGTGGCTAATTATCCTGCATTCGCAAAGTAGCACAAGATAGAAAGGGAAACTTGTACAATTTAAATAGTTTAGGAAATATGGTCTGAACGACGAGGTTGGTTCGACGACATAATAGCGGTGACAACGCCTTATTGTGCGGATTCACCCGGAAGACCGAGCCGCGGACTAGAGTGACGGCAACAACCTACGATGCTCTAGACGGCGCTCGCAGTGATCTGTGTACATAAGATATTACAAACTGACAGAGTATATGTGGGTACAAATAACTTGTACAATATATTTTTAGCAAGAAAAATATAACCTGACTTATTTGGGAACAGTGCAAGCGCGCGAGTACTTCTAGTACTGCTCATCGGCCAACGCCATCATCAGATAAAATAGTGTACAGATGCCTCAAGTCCAGATCCCGGTTGTAATCTGCGAACACAATTGAAAAAACTGGCAGAAAAAATTCTTGACGAACTCAACTGTTGACCGAAATGTCTAATTGAGAAGGATAGCAAATAGGTCGGCCGAAAAAAAAACGATTATACTGGGAATTGGACTCCGGATCGGGCGATCGTCCGATGTTAAGCTGCTCCTGAGTCCCGATGTACCCGGAGGAATATAGGAAGTGCACCAAAGTGCTATCGACGCGTTTGGTTCCGCAAAAAGGGCACGACTTCCGATTACACCGATTTCCAAAACCGTAGCTGGCGTTTGTTTCGCGCATGACGGTTTCCGTAGCAGCGCCTCCTGATACATCGCTTCAGAAAAGCTAAACCGCTCGATCGGAGGGGATTAGAAAAAACGGGACTCGGCCGCACCAACCAAACAATGGACGTATTGCGTAAAATTAATCGGAAGCGGCACTTCCTGATACGGCAAAGCGAATGCGTTACCCGGGCCGAACCAAACACGTCGTATGTTGTTTCACGTGGGATATAGCAAAAATAGGATAGCACGTTGCATCAATCAAATCAATTGATGTGCCCCAACTAGTATGCGGCTGATTGCTACACGGAAAAGTGCATGAAAAATAAATAAGTCATTAGCCTAATGCGTGGGGGACCCCAGCTCAAAACTAATTAATAAATAAAGGAAAGGAAAGAGGATTGGGTCTCCCTTGTATGATGCCGGCGACCGGGGGATAGCTGCAAACTTTTTGGTCCCCCTGCGCTGGTACAAGCGCTGCAGTGTCCTTGACTGGAACGTGGCCGATTGGACTGCATTTTTTTTCTTGACTTTGAACTGGTTTTAATCTGACTGAAGATCCCCTCGATACGCCAGAGTTGGCGCCTACGAGACCGATCTAGGTTAAACCACGCCTGATTGAATAATGCGTCCGCGGACTGTAGGCTGCAGTACTAACAGCGATAGATCGGACTGTATAAATACGGGAGAGCTAGCTTTAATGCCCAATGCTCCACGTACGAACGTGAGGGATTAGTCCTTGATCTCCGCATCGGCCAGCACGTGAAGTGCTACTAGCACTTTTATTTTAGTTGATCTTTAATCAAGATTTGATAGGACAGTGCCTCCTTTCCGTGCTCAGTCGTAGCCTCTACGGCTCTGTCTGAGATTTATACGCCGCCCGCTGTATAGGTACGGACGCCCATGAGTGTTGTTCCTTGGCGAGGAGCACTGCTTCCGTTTACCTTGCCGCTGATCTGGACAGTCATCGGCCGCCGTACAGAAAATCCCCCATGCTTGAGTTCTGCAAACGAGAAAATTGCACGAGCCAACAACAACTATTCTAAAAGAAAATAATCTCATGGTCAGTGGCGGAGCTTGGGCTGATTTTATGGAGGGGCAAATGGGCTGGAGGGGCAAGAAATATGAGTTTAGGCTGATTTTAACTGGGCATATGGGCTGAATACTAGGGGATATATGCTAGTTTTCTCATGGGCTGGGGGGGGGCAATGGCCCAGGTTGCTCTCCACTAAGCTCCTCCACTGCTCATGGTGGATAAATCTAACGGAAAATATAACACCTGATTTAGTGTCAGTTGAAGATCCCATCGCACCGCAACGAACACCCAGCAGGCTTTCAATGAAGGCACCAATGTTGGTGTCAAAACCGGCGGATCTCGTAGTAGGGGTCGTAAGCTAGGCGTCTTGGAGCTATGGTAACATGGACACGGGATTTTACCTAGGTTCGGGCCCTCTTGATGCAGGTAAAACCCTATGTCCCGCTTTTGATTGTATTCATATCGGGTGTAGTACAGAGTACATGTATCTACCATGATATGATCGTAATGAATATGAGATTGTCTATTGACTAGCCTGGCCTCGGTTTATATAAGACACCGGAGGACTAGGGTTTAGGAGAGTCCTTGTCTTGGGCACCAAGTCTTGTGGAGTCTTCCTTGTATGCAGCAGGAGCTGTCCGAACTGGCCCATGAGTATACGGCAATGGGGGTCCTCGGCCCAATCTAACTGATCAGGAGACGACGTGGTGAGTATCCCCTAGTCCAGGACACCGTCAGTACCTCCCCGATCTTAAAAAGCACATTCCAGATGCCTTCGTGTGTCATATTGAAGAGCTCTAGCAGCGTCTGGTGCTTGGCCGGGTCGAACTCCCACAGGTTACAAGTCCGGATCTGGCACGGAAGAATCCGGCGGAAGAGCATGACCTGGACCACGTTGACAAGCTTGATTTTTTTTGTCAATCATGTTCTGGACGCATGTCTGGAGCCCAGTCACTTCTTACGCTGAGCCCCAGGCTAAACCCTTCTCTTCCCAGGAGGTGAGCCGCATGGGGACTCCGGATCGGAATTTGGGGGTCGCCTCCCAGTTGGCGCCGTGCGGCTCGGTGATGTAGAACCACCCCGACTGCCACCCCTTTATGGTCTCCACAAAGGAGCCTTCGGGCCAGGTGACATTGGGCATTTTTCCCACCATAGCGCCTCCACACTCCGCTTGTTCGCCGCTCACCACCTTGGCTTCACATTGAAGGTCTTCAGCCATAGGCCGAAGTGAGGTGGGATGCGGAGGAAGGCCTCACACACAACAATGAATGCCGAAATGTTGATGATGGAGTTAGGGGCCAAGTCGTGGAAGTTCAGCCCGTAGTAGAACATCAGTCCATGTACGAACGGGTGGAGGGGAACCCCTGCCCGCGGACGAAGTGGGAGAGAAATACCACCCTTTCTTGGTGCTCCGGGGTGGGGATGATCTGCCCCTTGGCCGGAAGCCGATGAGCGATGTCTTTGGACAAGTACCCGGCCTCACGGAGCTTCTTAATGTCCTCCTTGACGGAGGAGGCCATCCACTTCCCTCCAGCTCCGGATCCAGACATGGTTGGAGTGCTTTTTGAGGTGGAAGAGATGGGAGCTTGGGCGTTGGAGCTCGAGGATGAATGAGCAGAGGAAGAAGAGGGCGAGGGTGAAAGAGGGGGATCCTTATACCTTTATAAAGGTAGTAAAAAATCATGCGCCTCCCCACTTGCCCTAAAACTCGCTTATTTCCCAAGCGCCATGCTGATGGCACGGTTGGGTTACCCATACCCGTATTGATGAGAATCCCATGATAAGGGGAGACGATCTCTGCTTCGATAAGACGTGCCAATAAAACTGCGCCTCGAAATACGGACGGGCAGGATAAAAATGGTTCGAATAAAGACCGGGCCGTGGTGTGATGTCACGCTATGAGTTGTCAGTGGATTAGACTCGTGAGATGTTATACTCTCTACCGTGGTATGTGGAGTTTGTTTTGCAGAGCCAGACACAATTCTTATGTTGAAGATCTACTTTGAAGTATTCGGAGATGGAACCCACCTTGCAATGTCGAAGACAATTTGCACGCCACACTCGTCGTCATTGAAGCCTGGTTCACGGGCTATTGAGGGAGTCCCGGATTAGGGGGTCCTTAGACAGCCGGACTATATGCGAATGCCACACTGTTGGACTATGAATATACAAGATAGAAGACTTCATCTCGTGTCCGGATGGGACTCTCATTTGCGTGGAAGGCAAGCTTGGCGATTCGGATATGAAGATTCCTTTCTCCGTAACCGACTTTGTGTAACCCTAGCCCCCTCCGGTGTCTATATAAACCGGAGGTAGTCCGTAGGACAAGAACAATAACAATCATAGGCTAGCTTTTAGGGTTTAGCCTCTACGATCTCGTGGTAGATCTACTCTTGTAATACTTATCTCATCAAGATCAATCAAGCAGGAAGTAGGGTATTACCTCCATCGAGAGGGACCGAACCTGGGTAAACATTGTGTCCCCCGCCTCCTGTTACCGTTAGCCTCATACACACAGTTCAGGACCCCCTACCCGAGATCCGCCGGTTTTGACACCGACACCAGTCAGGTCATATATCCAACAGGGTTTTACCGCGAGGTATATCCCCGACATTAACCTCCAGTTTAATTTGGATTTATCCATGTTAAACCGATCCTGCAAAATAAACACAAGAACAAATTGGACAGGTTGTGCGTCAGGTCAAACATTCTTCTGAACCGGCACCTAATTATCCTCAAGTCCTTGTCATTTACTTCTTCTGGAAAGTCCGGGTCAATAAGCCAGCTTCATAGTCAATTTTCTTGTGGAAAAATATTGTAAACAATAATCCATTGAAGTCAGCTTCCATTGCTCTGACTTGAAAAAAATATTTATCTTTGAAGTATTCTTATGATGTTCAGCCGGCTTGAAGATGTAGAACTTGTCAAGTTGCAATCACCAAAACTATCGGGTTATAAAAATAGATGAAACCGAGTCATGATTGTGACGCCGGGTAAATCTTATGGCGACTTGGTGCTTTCTTATGTAAATATAGCTTCCTGAAGGAAATATGCCCTAGAGGCAATAATAAAGTTATTATTTATTTCCTTATTTCATGATAAATGTTTATTATTCATGCTAGAATTGTATTAACCGGAAACTTAGTACATGTGTGAATACATAGACGAAACTTAGAGTCCCTAGTATGCCTCTACTTGACTAGCTCGTTAATCAAAGATGGTTATGTTTCCTAACCATAGACATGTGTTGTCATTTGATGAACGGGATCACATCATTAGGAGAATGATGTGATGGACATGACCCATCCGTTAGCTTAGCATTATGATCGTGTCAGTTTCATTGCTACTGCTTTCTTCATGACTTATACAAGTTCCTCATACTATGAGAATATGCAACTCCCAAATACCGGAGGAACACTTTGTGTGCTACCAAACATCACAACGTAAAAGGGTGATAATAAAGGTGCTCTACAGGTGTCTCCGAAGGTGTTTGTTGGGTTGGCATAGATCGAGATTAGGATTTGTCACTCCGTGTTTCGGAGAGGTATCTCTGGGCCCTCTCGGTAATACTCATCACTATAAGCCTTGCAAGCATTGTGACTAATGAGTTAGTTGCGGGATGAAGTATTGCGGAACGAGTATAGAGACTTACCGGTAACGAGATTGAACTAGGTATTGAGATACCAACGATCGAATCTCGGGCAAGTAACATACCGATGACAAAGGGAACAACGTATGTTTTATTGCAGTTTGACCGATAAAGATCTTTGTAGAATATGTAGGAACCAATATGAGCATCCAGATTCCGCTATTTGTTATTGACCGGATATGTGTCTCGGTCATGTCTACATAGTTCTCGAACCCGTAGTGTCCGCACGCTTAACGTTTGTTGACGATATGTATTATGAGTTATGTGTTTTTGATGACCGAAGTTTGTTTGGAGTCCCGTATGAGATCACGGACGTGACAAGGAGTCTCCAAATGGTCGAGACATAAAGATCGATATATTGGAAGGTTATATTCGGACACCGAAAAGGTTCCGAAGTGTATCAGGTATTTTTCGGAGTACTGGGAGGTTACCGGAACCCCCTGGGGAGTCCATGGGCCTTAATGAGCCCTAGTGGAGATAGGAGGCAGCGGGCAAGTGGTGGGGTGCACCCCCCCTACGCCCAAACCGAATTGGGTTTGGGGGGCCGCCACTCCCCCCTTCCTTCTTCTCTCCTCCTCCTTCCTCCTTCTCCTAATAGGAATAGGAAAGGGGGGAGCCAAACCTACTTGGAGTAGGACTCCCCCCTTGGGTGCGCCTCCTCTTGGCCAGCCTCGTCCTCCCTCCCTCCTTTATATACCTGTGTAGGGGAGCACCCAAAGACACAACAGAAAACACAAGTTGATCTTTTAGCCGTGTGAGGTGCCCCCTCCACAGTTACACACCTCGATCCTACCATTGTAGAGCTTAGGCGAAGCCCTGCACCAGTAGCATCATCATCACCGTCACCATGTTGTCGTGCTGACGAAACTCACCCTCGGCCTCAACTGGATCAAGAGTACAAGGGACGTCATCGAGCTAAACATGTGCTGAACGTGGAGGTGCCGTACGTTCGGTACTTGGATCGGTCGGATCGTGAAGACGTACGACTACATCAACCGCGTTGTCATAACGCTTCCGCTTTCGGTCTACGAGGGTACGTGGACACACTCTCCCCTCTAGTTGCTATGCATCACATAGATAGATCTTGCATGATCGTAGGAATTTTTTGAAATTACCGTGTTCCCCGACAGTGGCATCCGAGCCAGGTCTATGCGTAGATGTTATATGCACGAGTAGAACACAAAGTGTTGTGGGCGATAATAGTCATACTACTTACCAGCATGTCATACTTTGATTCGGTGGTATTGTTGGTTGAAGCAGCTCAGGCCGACATTATGCGTACGCTTACGCGAGACTGATTCTACCGACGTGCTTCGCACACAGGTGGCTAGTGAGTGTCTGTTTCTCTAATTTTAGTTGAATCGAGTGTGGCTACGCCCGGTCCTTGTTGAAGGTTAAAACAGCACACTTGACGAAAAATCGTTGTGGTTTTGATGCGTAGGTAAGAACGGTTCTTGCTAAGCCCATAGCAGCCACGTAAAACTTGCAACAACAAAGTAGAGGGCGTCTAACTTGTTTTTGCAGGGCATGTTGTGATGTGATATGGTCAAGACATGATGAGATATAATTTGTTGTATGAGATGATGATGTTTTGTTAAAGTTATTGGCAAATCGCAAGAGCCTTATGGTTGTCTCTTTATTGCATGAGATGCAAGCGCCATATAATTGCTTTACTTTATCGCTATGCGATAGCAATAGATGCAAATGCAATAGTTGGCGAGACGACCATGTGATGACACGTTGATAGAGATCAAGATGATGAGGATCATGGTGTCATGCCTGTGATGATGGAGATCATGATAGTACTTTGGAGATGGATATCATAAGCACAAGATGATGATGGCCATATCATATTGCATATTTTGATTACATGTGATGTTTATCTTTTATGCTTCTTATTTTGCTTAGTTCGGCAGTAGCATTATAAGATGATCCCTTACTAAAATTTCAAGGTATAAGTGTTCTCCCTAAGTATGCACCGTTGCGACAGTTCTTCATGCTGAGACACCACAGATCGGGTGTTATAGGCTCTACCTTCACATACAACGGGTGCAAGCCAGTTTTGCACATGCAGAATACTTGGGTTAAACTTGACGAGCCTAGCATATGCAGATATGGCCTCGGAACACTGAGACTGAAAGGTCGAGCGTGAATCATATAGTAGATGTCATCAACATAGTGATGTTCACCATTGAAAACTACTCCATGTCACGTGATGATCGGACATGGTTTAGTTGATTTGGATCACGTGATCATTTAGATGACTAGAGGGATGCCTATCTAAGTGGGAGTTCTTAAGTAATATGATTAATTGAACTTTAATTTATCATGAACTTAGTCCTGATAGTATTTTGCAAATTATGTTGTAGATCAATAGCTCGCGTTGTTGCTTCCCTATGTTTTTATATGTGTTCCTAGAGAAAACTAAGTTGAAAGATGATAGTAGCAATGATGCGGATTGGGTCCGTGATCTGAGGTTTATCCTCATTGATGCACAGAAGAATTATGTCCTTGATGCACCGCTAGTTGACAGACCTATTGTAGGAGCAGATGCAGACGTTATGAACGTTTGGCTAGCTCAATATGATGACTACTTGATAGTTTAGTGCACCATGCTTTACGGCTTAGAATCGGTACTTCAAAGACGTTTTGAACGTCATGGACCATATGAGATGTTCCAAGAGTTGAGTTAATATGTCAAGCAAATACCAGAGTTGAGAGATTTGAAATCTCTAACAAGTTCTATAGCTAAAAGATGGAGGAGAATAGCTCAAGCAGTGAGCATATGCTCAGATTGTCTGGGTACTACAATCGCTTGAATCAAGTGGGAGTTAATCTTCCAGATAAAATAGTGATTGACAGAGTTCTCTAGTCACCATCACCAAGTTATTGGAACTTTGTGATGAACTATAGTATGCAAGGGATGACAAAAACGATTCCCAAGCTCTTCATGATGCTGAAATCGACGAAGGTAGAAATCAAGAAAGAGCATCAAGGTTGATGATTGAAAAGACCACTAGTTTCAAGAAAAGGGCAAAGGGAAAGAAAGGTAACTTCAAGTAGAATGGCAAGCAAGTTGTCACTTCCATGAAGAAGCCCAAAGCTGGACCAAAGCCTGAAACTGGGTGCTTCTATTGCAAAGGAAATGGTCACTAGAAGCATAAATGCCCTAAATATTTGGTAGATAAGAAGGATCGCAAAGTGAACAAGGGTATATTTGATATACAAGTTATTGGTGTGTACCTTACTAGTGTTTATAGTAGCCCCTGGGTATTTGATACTTGTTCGGTTGCTAAGATTAGTAACTCGAAACAGGAGTTACAGAATGAACAGAGACTACTTGAGGGTGAAGTGACGTTGTGTGTTGGAAGTGGTTCCAAGATTGATATGACCATCATCGCACACTCCCTATACTTTCGAGATTAGTGTTGAACCTAAATATATGTTATTTGTTGTTTGCGTTGAGCAGAAATATGATTAGATCATGTTTATTGCGATACAATTATTCATCTCAGACAGAGAATAAATTGTTATTCTGTTTACATGAATAAAACCTTCTATGGTCATACACCCAATGTTGATGGTTTATTGAATCTTGATCGTAGTGATACACATATTCATAATATTGATGCCAAAAGATGCAAAGTTGATAATGATAGTGCGACATATTTGTGGCACTACTGTTTGTGTCATATCGGTGTAAAGCGCATGAAGAAACTCCATAAAGATGGATTTTTGGAATCACTTGATTATGAATCATTTGATGCTTGTGAACCGTGCCTTATGGGCAAGATGACTAAAACTCCGTTCTCTGGAACAATGGAACGAGCTAGTAACTTATTTGAAATAATACATACCGATGTATGCGGTCCAATGAGTGTTGATGCTCGTGGCGGGTATCGTTATTTTCTAACCTTCACAGATGATTTGAGCAGATATGGGTATATCTACTTAATGAAAGACAAGTCTGAAACATTTTGAAAAGTTCAAAGAATTTCAAAGTGAAGTGGAGAATCATCGTAACAAGAAAATAAAGTTTCTACGGTATGATCATAGAGGAGAATATTTGAGCTATGAGTTTGGCCTTCATTTCAAACAATGTGGAAAAGTTTCACTGTTCATGCCAGTTGGAACACCACAGTGTAATGGTGTGTCCAAACATCGTAACCGCATTTTATTGGATATAGTGTGATCTATGATGTCTCTTACAGATTTATCACTATCGTTTTGGGGTAATGCATTAGAGACAACTGCATTCACTTTAAATAGGGCACCATCGAAATCCGTTGAGACGACGCCTTATGAACTGTGGTTTGGCAAGAAACCAAAGTTGTCGTTTCTTAAAATTTGGGGTTGTGATGCTTATGTAAAAAAGCTTCAACCTGATAAGCTCGAGCCCAAATCGGAAAAGTGTGTCTTCATAGGATACCCAAAGGAAACTGTTGGGTACACCTTCTATCATAGATCCTAAGGCAAAATCTTTGTTGCTAAGAATGGATCCTTTCTAGAGAAGGAGTTTCTCTCGAAAGAAGTGAGTGGGAGGAAACTAGAATTTGATGAGGTAATTGTACCTTCTCCCGAATTGGATAGTAGTTCATCACGGAAATTAGTTCCAGTGATTCCTACACCAATTAGTGAGGAAGCTAATGATGATGATCATGAAACTTCAGATCAAGTTACTACAAAAACTCGTAGGTCTTCCAGAGTACGGTCTGCACCAGAGTGGTATGGCGATCCTATTCTGCAAGTCATGTTACCAGACCATGATGAACCTACGAACAATGAGGAAGCGATGATGAGCCCAGATTCCGCGAAATGGGTTAATCTGAGATGGGATCCATGTATGAGAACAAAGTGTGCACTTTGGTGGACTTGCCCGATGGTCGGCAAGCCATATTAAATAAGTGGATCTTCAAGAGGAAGACGGACACTGATAGTAGTGTTACTATCTACAAAGCTCGACTTGTCGCAAAAGGTTTTCGACAAGTTCAAGGTGTTGACTACAATGAGATTTTCTCAACTGTAGAGATGCCTAAGTCTATCTGAATCATGTTAGCAATTGCCACATTTGATGAAATCTAGCAAATTGGATATCAAAATTGCATTCCTTAAATGGATATTTCTTAGAAGAATTGTATTTGATGCAACCAGAAAGTTTTGTCAATCCAAAGCGTGCTAACAAAGTGTGCAAGCTCCAGCGATCCATTTATGGACTGGTGCAAGCCTCTCGGAGTTGGAATAAATGCTTTGCTAGTGTAATCAAAGCATATGGTTTTATACAGACTTTTGGAGAAGCCTGTATTTACAAGAAAGTGAGTGGGATCTCTGTAGCATCTCTAATATTATATGTGGATGACATATTATTGATTGGAAATGATATAGAATTTCTGCATAGCATAGAAGGATACTTGAAAGTTTTTCAATAAAAGACCTTGGTGAAGTTGCTTACATATTGGGCATCAAGATCTATAGAGATAGAACAAGACGCTTAATTGGACTTTCACAAAGCACATACCTTAGTAAAGTTTTGAAGAAGTTCAAAATGGATCAGTCAAAGAAAGGGTTCTTGGCTGCATTACAAGGTGTAAAGTTGAGTAAGACTCAAAGCCCGACCACGGCAGAAAATAGAAAAGAATGATAGTCATTCCCTATGCCACAGTCATTGGTTCTATGAAGTATGTTGTGTTGTGTACCAGACCTATTGTGTACCCTGCCCTGAGTTTGGCAAGGGAGTACAATTTTGATCTAGGAGTAGATCACTGCACAACGGTCAAGATTATCCTTAGTGAGGACTAAGGAAATATTTCTCGATTATGGAGGTGATAAAAGAGCTCGTCGTAAAGAGTTACATTGATGCAAGCTTTTACACCGATCCAGATGACTCTAAGTCTCTGTCGGATTTCGGGTTCCGGCAGACCCTTGAGGTTCGAACACTGGGGTGCGCGCGGAGATTCAACCCTCTGCCGGCTCGCTCCTCACCGAATCGCTAAGATCTAACTACCAAACTGAACAGCACAAGAGACACAAGATTTATACTGGTTCAGGCCACCATTGTGGTGTAATACCCTACTCCAGTGTGTGGTGTGGTGGATTGCCTCTTGGGCTTGATGATGAACAATACAAAGGGAGAACAGCCTCGCGAGGGTCTGTTCTTGGCTGGTGCGACGAACTGCTAGGGGGAGTTCAGTCGCCTCTCTCTCTCTCTGTGTGTCTTCCTATCCTTGTTCTTTCCTCTCTAGTCTCGCCCCTACCTTGCGGGTGGCTAGTCCTATTTATAGGCAAAGGCCCTGGGCCTCTTCCCAAATATTGAGCGGGAAGGGCGCCAACAATTGGCCATTTTGAAGGGGAACAACGGGTACACTTATCCTGACTAAAGTTGGTCCTCGCCTGTCAAAGGCTCTGGTGATGACGCCGGCTTGGGCTCCACAATGACTTCCTTCCAGCCTTTGGGCTGGTCTTGGTCTTGTTACACCGAAATGGACGCCTTTGCTTGATGCTCTCGCCTGTGCTTGCTCCCTTTGCACCAAAGAGGAAAGGAGGACACTGCGCAGGCTGGCGCCCGACTGGCGCCCTTGGTCGTCATGGCTTGCATCACGGGCACCTCGCGAGGTACCCTGCCTTGAACTCTCCGCTCCCTCATGAGCCAGCCTGACAAGGCCGTTCCTGAGGAAGCTCCTTGTCGTCCGCCCCATGAGGCTTGGCCCCTCGCGAGGGTCTTGAGCTTGCGTTGATGAAGATGGGCTATGCTGGGCCTCCTTTGAGCCACGCCGCAGGCCGCAGGCAGGCAAGTCCGGGACCCCCGTTCCCAGAACGCCGACAGTAGCCCCCGGGCCCATGGCGCGCTCGAACTTGGCCGAGCAGAGAGGCGAAAGGGCAAGTGTGAAGCGTCGCGGGCCCTAACAGCCTGCGGCCTTGGGCACCGCGTGGCGGTTGATTGGACGTGGGCGGCACTGCTTCCCCACGACGCCTTGGTAACCGCTCGGATTCGACAAGTCCCCTTCCAGTCTATCCTTCTGCTTCTCCTCCTTCTTGCTCCGTCTTGGTGCAATGGCTCTGATCCGCCGGTTCTCCGCGGAAGAGAAGGGAAAGGCTCCCCAAGAGGATCCTGATCCGCTTCTCCCGAAGAAGCGGCTTGCCCTCTGGTGTCCGGGCGAGGGCACTCGCCAGGAAGCGTCAAGACCTTGGTGTGAGCGGCCGCCACCAGGGTTCCCTCTTCCCTTGTACCGCACATTGGCGGCTCTGAAGGAGTCGACGCCGAACACCACAAGCGGCGCCGCCGCCGACGCCGGCGGGTCACGAAGGTGTGCGTCTTCCCCCCTGGAGTCCACGTCGAGGGCTCCTGCTGAGAGTTCGTGCTTCACGCCTCCACGCCTCCTAAGTCTTGGATTCGTCTCCCCTCTTTCTTCGCCTCCGTCGTCCGGCAGGGGGAACCCCTGGGGCTCTGGCTGCAGCATGCCGGCTGCGGCACCCTCGCGACCAGGGCAGAGGTCACGGTCGTTGCCCTGGGCGAGGTCTTCATGACTCGAGGCTGGGGCGAGGTCGCCCGGGTCTGCAGGACGAGGGGCGCCCTCACGATCCATCTGGAGTACGACGGTGCTTCAGTGATGTCCTTCAAGGTCTTCGACGCGGAGGGTCGTCGGCTGGAGTGCTGCCCCGGGAGAGGCGGTCGGGACCCTGCTGCGGCGAGACAGAAGCTGGTCGTCCGCTTTCTTGGCTGCTCCTTAGGCGACGGAGGCGCCGGAGGATCCAGCGACTCCGCCGAGCTCTTCGTGATGTCGGAGACGAGCGACGACAGCTACGAGCCCCCGAGCCTGCGCCGTTCCCGGAGCAGGGCGGGCTCATCAGGCTGTCACCACCTCTTATCTCGATGGGGTTGGCGCCGGACTGGGCGGCCCACTGTTGATGATGGCATCTGCCGCGATGCCCCCTGTAGTTAGGACTCCTTAGGATTCGCGCCTTTTATTCCTGCGAGGGGCCAAGAATATACCCCACGGGGGCTTGTAAGATGCTTGTAGCTCCGTCTGTCAATATGATCCTTATTATGAAGCAGTGCGAGATGCTCATTCCGTTTTAGCTTAGTTTCCTTCTTTCAGTCCTCACAAGGGCTTGATGCTCTGCGCCAACAGGTCCCAGTCCCAAGGCGGCTTCAGCCGTCGCTGGTATGCCAGGTCGCGATGCCGTGGTCAAGGCCAGGAGGTGAGCGGCCCGAGGTCCGGTAAGAGCCCCTGAGTCGCGATGCTCAGGAGGTCCCCCTTAGCGCTCAAGCAGCCATCATTCGGTGAGAAAGGAGAGCGATGTTGCTAACACAGGATTGCATTGAGTGCGGGGGTGGTGCTGCGATAACTAGTGTGTCCGGAGGGTGACTTATCTCGAGGGTCAGAAAAATGCTTCCTGGTGCGGCGCTAGCCTTGGCCGTCGCGAGGTTGCTTGGCGATGCTCCTTGGAGGGACCCTGCAGGCTCATCACAGAAGGAATGGAGGTTTGTCGCGACAATCGACAGTTAGCCGTTAGTTGCTCTGGAGGAGCGTGAAAGGCCTCGTGAGGTGTATTGTGGTACCCGTGAGCCAGCGCGGGGCTCACGGGGCCCTACCTCAAGGCGGGTTGCGCCTGGCTCTGGGCCTTATCTTGGAGTGTGTTCCTGCAAATTTGGCCAGATGCCGGTGCTCTACGTCTTCGGGTCCCGGCACTCGGGCTGGTCTCAGCTGTCGCTGGCATGCCAGGTCGCGATGCCATGGACAAGACCAGAGGGTGAGGGCCGAAGAGCCGGTAGGAGCCCTGAGTCGTGATGCTCAGGCACCCCCCCTTTAACGCGCAAGCTGGGTTAGATGACGAAACTCTACGTCCTCGGATCCCGGCTCTCGGTCTGGTCTCAGCCATTGCTGGCATGCCAGGTCGCGATGCCATGGACAAGACCAGAGGGTGAGGGCCGGAGAGCCGGTAGGAGCCCTGAGTCGCGATGCTCAGGCACCCCCCCTTTAACGCGCAAGCTGGGTTAGATGACGAAACTCTACGTCCTCGGGTCCCGGGTCTCAGGCTGGTCTCAGCCGTCGCTGGCATGCCAGGTCGCGATGCCATGGACAAGACCAGAGGGTGATGACCGGAGAGCCGGTAGGAGCCCTGAGTCACGATGCTCAGGCACCCCCCCTTTAACGTGCAAGATTCCGAGACCCAGGAGAAAAAGGCACCAAATAACAAGCATGGTGGATCGAAAGCATAGTCCTAAGATAAACGCAAGAAGGATACATGCCGCTGGGACAGGCCCGAGCGGCTTGGGGATGATGCAGCCCAAGGGGCGCCCCCAATAAGATGAGCTAAGGACATGAAATAAAAGGGATACATGCCGCAGGGACGGACCCACGCGGCCTGGGAATAATGCGGCCCTGAAGGCGCTCCCAGCCAGAAACGAAACTTAAAAGATGTCACCTGATGATGTTGGGGACGAAGGGGTGTTGGTGTAGCAGACTCGGTGGGCTGCGGGAGCCAATCCTCACGAGCCCCCAGGCCCAGGGGCCTCGGGAGGCTCCGGAGGCGGCGGCGGCTCCTCGCATGCCATCTCCATCTCCGCCAGGGCTGCGGCACGCCTGACCTCTTGAGCCTCCAAGATGGCCCTCATGAGATGCTGGTGTGCAGCAGCTACGTTCGGCAGGCCGTAAGGCATGCACACGTAGCTGTGGGGCGGACCCTCGCAACGTCCCACTCACGAGGGCCAGAGGCGCTCTTGAGACGCGGCTCGGTTGAGCCCTGGTATGTCGATGCAGACACGCAGCCCACCATCCTCGCCTGGATGGGGGGCCACAGCGGGTAGGCGGCGGCTGCCTCTCATGACCCTTGACTCCTGTAACTCCTGAATGGCCTTGCTGACGAACTCCTGAGGGTTTGGCCCTCCTTGCCTTGCTCCTTCTTGAGGGAAACATGCTTCAAAGCACGCCTCCACGTGGTGCCCAAGCGCCTCCCTCGTGACCTTGGCGAGGTCGGCGGCCCTCCAGGGGAGAGCCCCCGAGCCCTGCCTGAGGAGGGCGCCGGGCGCGCTTCCCTATGCGATGGAAGGAGGCTCCTCCTGGCCAGGCGCGGGCCCTGAGGGGCCTGCCTCCTGAGGAGCCGGGCCGGTTGATGTCTTCTTCTTCTTGGGGGCGGCCTCGGGAAGCCTCCTGCCTCCGCGGTCTGGGTCTTCCAGTGATGCGGCCTGAAAGGCTCGCTCCAGGGAGCACACTGCGTCTCTCTCTTCGCAGGGCACCGTGATGACCCCGCCGCTTCCTGGCATCTTGAGGACGTTGTAACCGTGGTGGGTTACGGCCATGAACTTGGCCAGCACCGGGTACCCGAGGATGGCGTTGTACGGCAGGCGAATGTGGGCGACGTCGATGTCGATGAGCTCGGTGCGGTAGTTGTCGCGTGCCCCGAAGGTGACAGGAAGGCGGACCTGCCCTATCGGGACTGTGGAGCCGTCGGTGACTCCGGAGAAGGGCTTGGTTGGCTGAAGCTGACTGTAAGGCACTTGAAGATTGTTGAATGTTTCCACGGACAGGACGTTGAGCCCTGCCCCGCCGTCGATGAGGGTCCTGGTGACTAGCACGTTGCTGATGATTGGGGAACAAAGCATCGGGAGGACTCCTGCTGTGGCCGCGCACTTGAGCTGATCCGCTGAGCTGAACATGATGGCGCACGCCGACCACCTGAGAGGGCGCATGGCCTCGAGCTTGGGGAGGACTGCATTCACTTCGCAGGCGAACTGCTTGAAGATGCGCTGAGAGGCTGGGGCTTGAGCTCCGCCCAGGATGCAGGCGATTGCACGCGGTTCTTGGAAGCCCCCAGCCCCCTCGTCCTGATGACGGTCTTCATTCCTTCTTGGCTGCGGCGGCAGCGGAGGGAGGCCTGCGTTCCCTTGCGGGCGATCCTCGCGAGGCTGATCCCTCCAGCCTCCCTCGCAAGGCGGGTCCTGCCAGCGGTCCTCGCGAGGTTGGTCGCGCCACCCTTGGCGCGGGCTGTGGTCTTCCCAACGTCCTGCATTCATTCCTCCTCCTCGGCCGTAGCCCCGGTCGCTGCGGTCGGGACGTCTGCCGACCCTTCCTTCGCGCACGGCCCGGAGCTCTTGGCATTCATTTGTGTTGTGAGTGTGGAGGTCGTGGTACACGCAGTACCGACTGCCCTTGGAGGATTCGGGCTGATCTCTGCCCCGTTTGGTGTCTGGCTCGGCCGCGAGCACGGCAGCCCCCTTGCGCTTCACGTCCTTGGCCTTGGGCTTCTTCTCTTCGGGGTCCGCGGCAGGCAGCTCGAGGAGGGAGAGGCACCCCTCCTCAGCCCTGTCGCACTGGGTCGCCAAGTTGAACAGCTCCAGGGAGGTGCACAAGTCTTCATGCATCGCCAGCTCCTCCTTCATCTTGATGTCGCGCACACCGTCGGAGAAGGCGGAGATGATGGCCTCCTCCGTTACCCTGGGGATCTTGACGCGAGCGTTGTTGAAGCGATGGATGTACTTCTGCAGGGTTTCCCCTGGCTTCTGCTTGATACGGCGCATGTCTCTCACGACGGGTGGCCGGTCGCGAGTACCCTGGAAGTTCGCGATGAAGCGGGTGTGCATCTCGTCCCAGGAAGAGATCATGCGTGGGGCCAGATTCAGGAGCCAGGTGCGGGCTCCGTTCTTGAGCGCCATGGGAAACCAGTTCGCCATGACCTTTTCGTCTCCGTTGGCAGCTTGGATGCCCAACTCGTAGAGTTGGAGGAACTCCGCAGGGTCAGCCGTGCCGTCGTAGCGAGGGGGCAGGTCTGGCTTGAACTTGCCGGGCCACGCGACGCTGCGCAGCTCGGAGGTGAAGGCGCGGCAGCCCGCCGTGGCCACGGGGGGCCTTGGGCGACGGAGAGCTTGGTCCTACGGGTCCCCACGCGCCGCGGCTGGGGGCAGCGTAGGGTCCTGACGTGCTGGAGGAGGGAGCGCTCGGGCAGCTTCTCGTGGGCGAGGGACTTCTTGGCAGCTCTGCTCTTGCCGCGCTGGCGCCTGGCGGAGCGGGTTCCGCCCAGGGGCCGCGCGCCTTGGGGCCAGGGCGCCTTCTTGAGGAGGAGGCGGCTGAGGCGCCCCAGGAGCTTCATCGCCCGCGCGGGGCGGGGTGCGGTGCAGCGAGAAGGACGATGCGGGGACGCCTCCGGCGGCGCGGACGAGCTCAGCGACTCGGTCGAGCCATTCTTCCTAGACGTCGTCGATGGGGCGGTAGCCCAGGAGCTCATTTGCCACGATGAGCGCAGCTCGGGCCTCCATGGCTGCGCGGGGCGCGCGTGACGAAGAACCAGCGGGGGTGAGCGAGGGTGTGGCGGTGCGGCTGTCCCGCCTCATGGACGGATGCTGGGATGATGCTTGCTGCTCGTTCCCCGCCGGGCCGGTGGCGGCGTTGACAGCAGGTGACGGGGAGCGATGAGGGCGCCTGCCGACGGGATCCGTCTGGGTGACATGGGAGGCGAGGGCGGCTCGGCGCTCGGCGCGAGCCCGACGAGCGTCAGACATGGTTGCGATGGTCGGGGAAGAACGAGACGACGGAAGGCAGATTCCGGCGCACCCCTACCTGGCGCGCCAAATGTCGGATTTCGGGTTCCGGCAGACCCTTGAGGTGCGAACTCTGGGGTGCGCGCGGAGATTTAACCCTCTGCCTGCTCGCTCCTCGCCGAATCGCTAAGATCTAACTACCGAACTAAATAGCACAAGAGACAGAAAATTTATACTGGTTCAGGCCACCATTGTGGTGTAATACCCTACTCCAGTGTGTGGTGTGGTGGATTGCCTCTTGGGCTTGATGATGAACAATACAAAGCAGAACAGCCTTGCGAGGGTCTGTTCTTGGCTAGTGCGATGAACTGCTAGGAGGGGTTCAGTCGCTCTATCTACTGGTTTCTTTATGAGGATCCAGATGCCTCTACCCTGGGGGTGGCTAGTCCTATTTATAGGCAATGGCCCTGGGCCTCTTCCCAAATATTGAGCTGGAAGGGCGCCAACTATTGGCCATTTTGAAGGGGAACAGCGGGTACACTTATCCTGACTAAAGTTGGTCCTCGCCTGTCAAAGGCTCTGGTGATGAAGCTGGCTTGGGCTCCACAATGACTTCCTTCCAGCCGTTGGGCTGGTCTTGGTCTCGTTGCACCGAAATGGACGCCTTTGCTTGATGCTCTCGCCTGCGCTTGCTCCCTTTGCACCAAAGAGGAAAGGAGGACACTGCGCGGGCTGGCGCCCGACTGGCGCCCTTGGTCATCATGGCTTGCATCACGGGCACCTCGCGAGGTACCCTGCCTTGAACTCTCTGCCCCCTCATGAGCCAGCCTGACGAGGCCATTCCTGAGGAAGCTCCTTGTCGTCCGCCCCGCGAGGCTTGGCCCCTCGCGAGGGTCTTGAGCTTGCGTTGATGAAGATGGGCTGTGCTGGGCCTCCTTTGAGCCACGCCACAGGCCGCAGGCAGGCAAGTCTGGGGACACCCGTTCCCAGAACGCCGATAGTCTCAATCTGGATACATATTGGAAGTGGGAACAATTAGCTAGAGTAGCTCCGTGCAAAACATTGTAGACACAGAATATTTGCAAAATACATACGGCTCTGAATGTGACAGACCCGTTGACTAAACTTCTCTCACGAGCAAAACATGATCACACCTTATTACTCTTTGGGTGTTAATCACATAGCGATGTGAACTAAATTATTGACTCTAGTAAACCCTTTGGGTGTTGGTCATATGACGATGAGAACTATGGGTGTTAATCACATATAGATATGAATATTGGTGTTAAATCACATGGTGATGTGAACTAGATTAACTCTAGTGCAAGTGGGAGACTGAAGGAAATATGCTCTAGAGGCAATAATAAAGTTATTATTTATTTCCTTAATTCATGATAAATGTTTATTATTCATACTAGAATTGTATTAACCGGAAACTTAGTACATGTGTGAATACATAGATGAAACTTATAGTCCCTAGTATGCCTCTACTTGACTAGCTCGTTAATCGAAGATGGTTATGTTTCCTAACTATAGACATGTGTTGTCATTTGATGAACGGGATCACACAATTAAGATAATGATGTGATGGACATGACCCATCCGTTAGCTTAGCATTATGATCGTGTCAGTTTCTTTGCAACTGCTTTCTTCATGACTTATACAAGTTCCTCATACTATGATAATATGCAACTCCCGAATACCGGAGAAACACTTTGTGTGCTACCAAACATCACAACATAAAAGGGTGATTATAAAGGTGCTCTACAGGTGTCTCCGAAGGTGTTTGTTGGATTGCAATAGATCGAGATTAGGATTTGTCACTCCATGTTTCGGAGAGGTATCTCTGGGCCCTCTCGGTAATACTCATCACTATAAGCCTTGCAAGCATTGTGACTAATGAGTTATTTGCAGGATGAAGTATTACGGAACAAGTAAAGAGACTTGCCAGTAACGAGATTGAACTAGGTATTGAGATACCGACGATTGAATCTCGGGTAAGTAACATACTGATGACAAAGGGAACAACATATATTGTTATGCGGTTTGACCGATAAAGATCTTCATACAATATGTAGGAGCCAATATGATCATCCAAGTTCCGCTATTGGTTATTGACCGAAGATGTGTCTCGGTCATGTCTACATAGTTCTCGAACCCGTAGGGTCCGCACGCTTAACGTTCGATGACGATATGTATTATGAGTTATGTGTTTTTGATGACCGAAGTTTGTTCGGAGTCCCAAATGAGATCATGGACGCGAAGAGGAGTCTCTAAATGGTCGAGACATAAAGGTTGATATATTGGAAGGTTATATTCGGACACCAGAAGGGTTCCGAAGTGTATCAGGTATTTTTCGGAGTACCGGGAGGTTACCGGAACCCCCCGAGGAGTCTATGGGCCTTAACGGGACCTAGTGGAGATAGGAGGCACCGGGCAAGTGGTGGGGCGCAACCCCCTAGGCCCAAACCGAACTGGTTTAGGGTTTGGGGGGCCGGCCCCCCCTTTCCTTCTTCTCTCCTCCTCCTTCCTCCTTCTCCTAATAGGAATAGGAAAGGGGGGGAGCCAAACCTACTTGGAGTAGGACTCCCCCCTTGGGCGCGCCTCCTCTTGGCCGGCCTCCTCCTCCCTCCCTCCTTTATATACGTGGGGAGGGGAGCACCCAAAGACACAACAGACAACACAAGTTGATCTTTTAGCCGTGTGTGGTGCCCCCCTCCACAGTTACACACCTCGATCATACTGTTGCAGAGCTTAGGCGAAGCCCTGCAACGGTAACATCATCATCACCGTCACCACTCCTTCGTGCTGACAAAACTCACCCTCGGACTCAACTGGATCAAGAGTATGAGGGACGTCATCAAGCTGAATGTCTGCTGAACGCGGCGGTGCCGTACGTTCGATACTTGGATCGGTTGGATCATCAAGATGTACGACTACATCAACTGCGTTCTCATAACGCTTCCGCTTTCGGTCTACGAGGGTACATGGACACACTCTCCCCTCTCGTTGCTATGCATCACATAGATAGATCTTGCATGATCGTAGGATTTTTTTTGAAATTACCGCGTTCCCCAACACTTCCAATCGTTGAGTCGGCTCTCCAAGCCTTTCTATGAATAGCTTTGAAGAAATAAACTTTACAAATTCCTCCAATAAGAATATGACACCTGGTTAGCTCAAAACTGAGAATTTGAAGATGTTTCTCCCTTATATGCATATCACCTGTAGCCCCTAAGTCTTAAGAGGAGAACGTAGTGATAGATTAAGACTTGCTTTAATATAAATGCGACAACTTTGGAGAAATCCGGGTTGTTTATCTGAGTCACCAGTCATAAAGTGAATACTTTGTACTTCCCATATGTAGCCCCCAAGTACCGGGTCACTATGCAATAATGAGCAGGGACTTTGTAGAACTAATTTTGTAGTCTTGAGCAGCAAAGTGTAGCCCCCAAGGGCCAGCTCAGTAAGATAATACTATGCTGAGGCTTTATCTGTACTTTTTTTGAAAATAACATCATATGATGTAACCCCCAAGTTTCTTGTTACCTTTGACAAGAGCAATTAGTAGCCCCCAAGGGCCAGCTCATCACCATGTGATGGGTCGGGTTTTCAATGAGATGAGTTAAAAATGACCTTGCATTAGCCCCCAAGTGTCATGGTGCATACTTGCAGCGACATGGGACTTGCATACTTGATGTAATCTTAATTTGAATAATTTAGCCCCCAAGTGCTAGGTCATATGCCTACAGAGTCTCGGGACTATTCCTTCCATTGTAGAATAAATCATATCCACTATATGGATGATGTTGCTGCATGCCTTGCATATTAATATTAAACAATGCTCTCTGTTGTGAACTTGTATTCTTGGATGAAGAAATAATAGCCATTACTCAGAAGCGGGTTTGAAAACCTCAATCATAATACTGGTTATTGATAACCATAATAAAAATTCAGCCATGTTGGCTATTAAATATTTGAATATATAATCCGGTATGAAAACCTCAATCATTCAAACTCGTTATGACAACCATAATGAAAAATCCAGCCATATTTGGCTATTAAAGATTTGAATAATATAATCCAGTATGAAAACCTCAATCACAAGATCTTGTCAGTTGACAAGTAAATCCAGAGTTAAATACTCAGTGGCTCTTGGCCTATGGCAACTTAATGCGCATTCATTATAATCTGGGATTTTTGTAACTCGTCGGCTTATAGCCTTTATAAAAATCAAGAACTGATAACCCTTTTTAAACACCAATTTTAATCTTTGATGATGGGCTTGAACTTAATCATTTTTGTAAGCCATAGCCCTGCATTTCCTGCACAAAGTTTAAACAACATATGCCCTGGCGACTTAACGTCAAAAGACAGGGTGGGTAACAACCTAAACATAATATAGTCTTATGTAAATATAGAAAAGTCCAATATTGTGGCCATTCAAGCTAAAATATACTGGCGACTTAATGTCAAAAGCCAGGGCGGGTTACCAAACCTTGCATACTCATATAACCAGGAAAACATACCTATAGAATTGGCTTATAACTGCCGGCTTACATCGCCATATCCAGTGAGGGTGACAACCCAATGATTTTGTAAGCGCATGATTCCAATTGCGCAAACCAAAGCATACTGGTGACTTAAAGTCCATAGCCAGGGCGGGTTATGAAACTCCAAATATGCATATAACTATTGAAAGACATACCTGTAAACTGAAACTATGGTGACATCTTGATAATTAATATCCGTAGCGGGTATCAACCCGGAGTCATGAAATATCATGATCTTGATTGCTCAAGGCAAAAATATCCTAGCGACTTAAGGTCCGCCGCTAGGACGGGTTACTGAATCCAAAATGCTCAAATATGAGTCATATAATCAGGGCCGCATGGCCTGAATTGTTAAAAAACGCACTTGAGCGGAAAAAATCTTTAAAGGACACAAATCCAAAATATTCAGAAGAAAATATTCAAGTTCTTTCATAGGCCGCACAGCCTTAAAATCCAAGTGCTTTCGTAGGCCGCATAGCCTTAGAGTTAATCCTTGCTCACCGTAAGCCAGCCCTCACATGAGAAACCGCCGTTTTAACCTTAACGAGTTCAGGGTCTTGAGACTGACTGTTAAGAGTATGGCGGGTCACTCATGATTACCTAGCGGAGTAGCATCGTGCAAACATGCAGGATAACTCGGGATCGGCATCCATGCCTGGTCAAGAGCGTATGAAAGCTAAACCAGGTGGGTTGGAAGCCCCCAAGTGACCTTATGAACAAATAATAAAGACTCAAATACTTAGAGATGAAACGACAGAGGCCCTGAATTATCATGGATGTAGTCTTTATTAAATTGATCATAATAAGATAAGCCCATAAGGCAGAATGCCCATGTTTGAACCGCGCTTCAGGGCAGCAAGTTCTCTTTGGCAACCTTTAGTTTTTCTAAGAACTCGAACTTGCGACAGATGAATTCCTCTTGAACCGGATGTTGAGCCGAATTTTGAATTGGAATCTTTTCTTATAACCCAGAACCCTTCTATTGAGCCAGAGCTTTTTTGCTTGCCAGGCACTTTTTAAGCCGGAAATTGTGTGACCGCCTTTTGAATTTTCACCAATGTGGTAGTAGCCTCCGGGACCGGGTTATTTTCCCTCCATTGACCCGGGGTTCTTGAATGTGGTATAATTTGCTAAGTCATGTCATTGTAGCCCCCGAGTCTTAAGACAACTCGAGGGGTTGCCTTGAGATTCTTCATAATGTATATCCTTAGCATTGATAACGCGATGTAAATCCACGGAAGGTTGAGGCTGACCATGGGCGGCTTAACAATGATCCCGTATGAGCTGTGTCAGTAATCCAGTCGATGGTTCATCCCAGCTGGTTGTTGAAGCTAACCAAACCGCAGTGGCGGCGACTTGGGCGCCTGCCCATTGAGCCATCCGGTGTAGGCGGAGGCTGATAATATATGACAATTTGCTCCAGAGTTATTGGAATAAACCGAACCGCGGGGCGGCAGCTTGCACATGTTTGTTGGGCAACTTCTACGATCGAGCATGGCCTTGATGTATCAATCCGCAAAGGCGGCGACTTTAGGCGCTTCTGTTGAGCGAGGCAGCACGGATAAATGTCAGTGCAAAATGACAATGTCATGCACTCCGTATCCGTGGTATAACTCGACTATGATAGTGAAGAATTGTCATGTATATAAATATTCCGTAGGGCAGAGTAGTTATGCTTGGACGAATAATATGTACTAAATATAGATAGGATGAATAGCACCTGATATTTTATCGGATGAACGCGGGCGTGCATCTTCTAGTATTTTTTTAGTTTATGTAGATATAACCCATCGAGTAAAATTCATCAGCGGTACCTCAACTTGCGTCATGTGGTCACTTTGGTCACTGTACACAAGAACCCACGTAATACGGTCACTGTGTACGGTGAACAGTGAAAATACGGTCGCCGTAGACCGCTCGTACGCCGCAAATTTGACCAGTCCACGGGCTCCACGTAGGCGGGCAGAGGATTTATGTCGAAGTGTCCTTTTGCGGGAGGGTGTTTTTGGAAAAATGTCGTTTAGATAGAAATCCCCAATTCCCCCCTCCAAATCCCTAGTTCTTGCCGCCGCGTGCCCATCCTGCCCTCGCCGCTGCACCCTCATCCTGTCCTCGTCGTCGCGCGCCCATCCTGCCCTCGCTGCCACGCACCCATCTTTCCCTCGCCGCCGCCGACGACTTCGCCATGTCTTCTGCTAGTTCTGCCCGGTTAGGTTTCCGCGGCCGGACAGTGGTGGTGCCAGTCATCCCATGTCCTTAATGCTAGGTGATGGTGAGGTACTATGTTTTGAACCCAGAGGATCACGAGGGCTGGGTGTTATACAGATGTCCCAATCACTCCGTAAGTAATTTGAGTTGATTTTGTTCTTGGCAGCAATTTTCCCCTCTCGTTGGTCAAAGTTCACTTTTTTGCTATTGGTTTGCAGCCTACTGGGTGTGATTTCTAGTTTTGGGAGATGGAATATGTTGCGTACCTAGTGGATGCTCATTTCTTGGTTGGGAACCAAGCTGTGGATGTCGTTGGAGAACTCATGAGCGCTATGAATGATAGGAGAAGGATTGCAGCTCAACTGGCAACTAGTAGAGCTACTTTGGCGAGGCCTGGCTCTCTACAGCAGAACATGAGCATGCAACAAGAAAGTGCATTGATTGGATTAGGTGCAAAGATCTTGGTGCTGCTGAAGCTTCTGTTAGGTAGTGTGATGTTGTTGTGTGCCCTCTGTGTTCTTTTGTTGATGAAGAAGTGAGGACAAGTGCTCTCTCCAACAGAAGAAGTGATGAAGGAGTATTGTAGAAGAAGAAGAAGAAGAAGAAGAAGAAGTGATGAAGATAAGTGCTCATTTTGGTAGTGGAGAAGTGAAGACCAGCTTGAGTAGTTTAGCATGTTAAGTACTTTCAGTAGCATTAGCATGTTTAGTACTTTCAGTAGTTTAAAATAAGGACATGGCTATGAAGTCAGTTTGGTTTTATCAAATGTTATGGTTGTCAAGGATAGAAATGTATGAAGTGACCTATCTATATATCTTTAATGGAAATTGGACCACACCATCAACAACCTTCTTAGTAATCAAGGTGTCATCATGATCAAGATAAATACTGAAGAAATGATGCCCAATAGATAGAAACACCATCATTTGATCAGTATCTTCCTCAGATCTGATAAGTCTCAAAGAATTCTGAGTAATGTCAAGCACTGGAATTTGATAATATGCCTTCAACCTGCCTGCCATCTCCCAGCCAATCTCTTCTACTAGATGTTCCACCATTATTGGAGACCAGGTGAGCTTATCCAAACTGTCATACCAAACTTGATGGCCATCAACATAAGCCCTATTGCTTCCTTCACCCATGAAAACCCCACTATGATGAAACTGCACAAAAAACTTCTCACTTCTTGCTCCTGCAAAAATAAATCATAAATGATCACATCAAAATTGACCAAAAATGACATTTTTGAACAGGACAGCACCAGAAATCGCCAATTTCCTCCATACATCAGAGCTCCAAACCTATGCCTATTCCAAGAAAGGTGCACATACGGGTACAACTGCCAAAAACCTAAGCCTATTTCATGTGGAATCGATGAAAATTTGAGCCATTTGACAAGGACCTAAAACCCTATCAGAAACCCTAAAACGCCATACACACCACAAATACTACCACATATCATAGGCGAACACAATGCCAGCCCTATCAAACAAGAATGGAAGAGAAGAGAACAAGACTGACGGCAGGATTCAGCACTTACAGTAAACGGGGGCAGGGGCACCATCGGGGCGACGAACAGGAGACATGGCGGCAGCACCTCCTCTTCACCACCGTGAGAAGAAACCCCTCCGCAGCCGCTGCTCCAACCACTGCGCCGGAACACAGCGAAGACCACGCCGCACCATGCCGCACACGCTTCTGTCACCTTCTCTGCCGGTTTGATCACCTTGAATAGGGGAGGTGGAGAGACAGGGGAGGTGGAGACGTGGGAGGACTTCGGGTATCTGTCCGGCAACATGGGGGGTGTTGTTGCAAATATGCCATCGGGTGGCTCCTCCTCGCGACACCTGGTGCGCGGATTGGGAGTCGGACAGTCAACAGGTGGTCAACATGCGGCGTACGAGCGGTCTATGGCGGACAGTGACCGTATTTTCACTGTTCACCATACACAGCGACCGTATTGCGTGGGTTCTTGTGTATAGTGACCCGCGCGACGCGAAGTACCACTGATGAATTTTACTCTAACCGGTCGCCTGATGGATTTAGTGCACATCAAACATAGAGTACTACTTGGTGCACTTGGACTGCTTTGTTGTCAACGTCCTTCTTGTTGTCTTTTTCAGCAAGAAAGGCTGGTTGCTGCACACGAATTAACTGTCCTCCTGAACTTGGTTGTACGTGTGCGTGGCATATGCGGCCCTGACTTGTGAGTTGTGATGCATATAATGACATGATCTTTTGGCAAGGTTGACAGACCGGACGGATAGCGGGGGGGGGGGTGACTGATCTGTGGTAACTACTGTAGATAATCCCCGTGGCCGCAACAGCAAACGGTGCTATTGGAGCCAGACCTTTTTTTCTCCTTTTGTTCATACTCCACGTGAAGTAAATGTATTTGTTGATCTAGACGTGGTCTGCGCCATTTAGTAGGAGCAGTAATTTGTGGTGATTAACTAACGGCACATAATGCTCTTACTGCATTCATACATTGTTGAGAACAAATCCTGGTAGATGCCTCCGTACGTACATACTCCCTCCGTCCGGGTTTATTGGGCCCAAAGACAAGATTGGCAGGACTAATGCAACAAATAATTAGCGTGCGTTATTTTAGGCATTAGGCTGGTCATAGTGGGAGTAACATAGGTAGTAACATAGATGCCATATAAGCAAAAATGTTGATGTGGCAAGTAGTTAATGAGGAGAGAGACAAATAGAGTACTACCTCCGTTTCAGTTTACAAGTCTTGCGCGTATACCTAGGTTGCCAATTTTATCACCCTAATATAAACTATATAACACAAAAATTATACCTTTTGAAAGTAGAAACTCCATAGTTTATGTTGGTATATTATTTGTAATATATGACTTGTATTAGGTTGGTCAAATTGACGACCTAGGGGTACGCGCACGCCCTGTAAACTGAGAGAGAGGTAGTAACATAATATGTTATCATCACATAGCGCTTTCCAATGCAAAATGAGTCTATGAGACAATAAATGAACATGTGTATGTTACTACACATATGACACTTCCCACTATAAAAGTAGTAACATAGAGTAGTAACGTATGCATGTTACTACTATAAGTTACTCCCCACTATGACCAGCCTTAACCCCTCCAGCAGTCAGCTGATGCTTCGTTTTGCACAACAATTATTGCTCGCGAGCATGCAGCCACCATCCCATCGGGTCTTCAGCAATGACCCGCATGCATGCGTGCTCACATGCGCATAGGGACGCATGCGTGGCCCAGATTCCATAGTTTAGCCTCCTTAAATTATGATTCAGCAGTTAATTTGAGGGAAAAGGCTAGGTGATCTTCAAAGCGAGCCTAATAAAAACGGACGTGATTCTTTTGCTCACGGGCCCAATAAACCCGGACGGAGGTAGTATGCGCTGCTTTGGTTGATTTGACTGGAAACTTTAATCCAACTTACTTCAGTAATTGTCCCACAATTGACCAAGTCAGTCCTGATTAATCATGTGATGGCAGGGGAGGCGCTGCTGATTTTAGTGGAGGTTGCAGACGGAAAAAAAGATGATTGGCCGCATCAGTCATTTTTTATTCTCCTTTGCAATTCCTTGGGTGATTGAACGTTCGTGGAGCTCCTGATTGTGGCTTCCTGTAGAAGAAATGGCGGCTCATAAGAAATGGTGGCTCAGAACGAAGGTGAAACGAGGCGGCATCAGTGGAAGTGTCGAGCGCAGGTCCGCGCATAGCTGAAGCGGTTCAGAGCGGCGATTTGACAGAGTTTGGTGGAGGTTGCGGCCACGCAGCCGAGGTGGCAGCAAGGCCTACCAGCGAAGACGAAGGCCCGAGGTAGTGCAAGATGGAGACGGCCAGCCACAGTGAAATGATGTGGGGCGAGTTAGCGCGACGGGTCAGAGACGCAGCTCGACAGGCCGGCTCATCGACAGAGGCGACGTGAGGCTAGGCTCAAGGCCGCGCTGATCTGTGCCAGAGTCAGAGCAGCAGGTGGCGGCTCACGGTGGCTCGGAGTTGCGGCAGAGGGGCGCCGGTGATTTGGCAGTTTGAAGCCATGGCGGATGGTGGGTCGTTGACGTAGTGGCGGCTCAAACAAGCGACAAGGGGGGCAAACGGCGAGCTGAGGCGCGACGGGTACGGTGGCAGAGGCTGGAGCCGGCTGGAGCAGCGTCGGTGACTTCGGTGACTTGGTGATGTAGGGGTGGCTTGGCCTGGACGGAGAACAGCAGCTTGGTGATGCAGGGGTAGCAGGTTGGCAATGGCTCAGACACGGCCAAGGAGGAACGAGACCAAGGCGACGACGGCCCGGGCGACTCATACGCGACGGAGACATCGTTTCGGTAGAGATGCATTGGAGGCCGAGGCGGAGTCCAGACCAGCCACGGGCCATGGCCAGCTTCGGAAATTTTTGCCTTTGCTCCTTGACATTACCTTGCTAACCTTCTCTTCCCCTCCTTTTTTCCTGATTGCCTTGATAAGCTTTGTTGCGGGGGGGTCACCGCGTGATTGTGTTAGGACACGGGCACAGAACATGCTTGATGGAAATCCAGTCCGACGCGTGACTGCTCCAAGGATTTTTAATCGGAATAGATAAATCCCGAACGATTCGGAATTTAAGCATGTCATCCCGAACGTTTTTTAATCACACTTTGGATTGGATTACCTGTCAGTTATCGTCAACTCGGTGACTTTGCCGGCGGCGTATCTCATGCGAAACTATTTCTGATTGATGAAATTGGCCTTGACCTCTGATGATTTGCAAATACCTGCCAAAAAGAAATTTCTAAACTGGAGAAGGAGCAACGGTTCCCTTCCTGTCCCTCACGCCGCAGGCCGCTCCGGCCGCGGCGGCCACCAGATCTGGCCATTATGTCCACCAACCGCCTCGCCCCCTCTGGCCGGTGCTCCCTGCCGCCCACTGGAGGCTCGCCTCGATACGTCGGCCCCTCGCCGCCCTACTCCCTATGTTCCACTGCTTCGACGATCACTGCGTCAGATCCAGCCTCGACGCCACGAATCCTGCTGCATGGTGGCTTCTCCAAGGCGGGCGCTTCGCTCGAACCGCCAGATCCTTGCCAGTTGCCTTGTGGGGGGGCAGTGTGGCTTAAATCCCTGGTAGTACACCCTCCCTCTCCAGCCCCGACTTCCTCTTCGGGCCAGGCCGGAGAGATGGGCGATTGATGGATGGAGGTCGACTTTCAGAAGAGAGGGAGGGCCTGCTCCAGCTCGGCGGATCGAGGGGGGCGTGCCCCGTTTCCGCGTTCGGACTGCCGCAGTTCATTCAATGCGGCTGCGGGGCGAGACGCCTTCTTAATAAAATTCAAGGGTAAATGTTTCCGCTGCCTCAGTAAGGTCCACCGCCGCAAGGACTATCGTGATCCCCTCCGATGCATCATCTGCAAGTGAGCTGGGCACTACGACAAAGAGTGCCCGCAGAATCCACGAAATGGGGGTCCTGGAGGGGCTGCCCGTGACCGTCTGAAGCCGCCTGCTGCTGCGCGAGCCCCGGTCCGGGATCGCCTCGTCTTCCCGGCCGTGCCCCCTCCCGCGCCCATGGATCGCCTCCACCTCTGCGATCCGGCCAGGCGGCCGCGTGAGAGCCACAAGGTGATCGTGGCCACCCCAGCGCTGGAGATCGAGGAGCACCTTCTGCGTTAGCATGCCATCACCCTCACCGCCGCGGACCGCTCGCACTCCACCACCCCAGCGGCCATCGGCAGGGTCATCTTCGAGCAGCTGTCCACCGGCCCACACCAGCTGCGCGTCACCGCCCATCAGCCCGAAGCCTTCCTCGTCCACTTCGACCTCCCCGCGCACCGGGACAATGCCGTGCGCCGCGGCGTCATCAAGGTCGAGGGCTGCAAGTACTTCACCAGGGCCTGGAATGAAGACGAGCACGCCGCAATCCTCATGTTCAGCCACCATGTGCACATGGTGGTCGAACACCTGCCCATGCAGTTCTGGTCTCTGTCTGGCGCCGAGGAGGCCCTCGAAGACATCGGCCGTGTCGACCGGCTAGACACGCGCACCTTGGAGAGGGACCACACCAAGACCTTTGCCTGTTGGCTTTGGGTCTGGGATGTTGCCCACATCCCGACCAGGCGCGCTCTCTGGGTGATGAAGCGGGGCGCTGGCCGCGCTGACGAGATCATCGGCATTACCACCGAAGACCGCCGCATCCCTACGCCGCCCGGTGCCCGTCGCTACGACCTGCTGAACCACGTCGACCTGCTAGAAGACTGGACCCCCCTCTCGTCGCGCTCCTCCAACTCGGGGTAGAGCGGGCTGCCCTCCTCGGACGAGAGTGACGACCGCCCTCTCCCGCGCATTGAGCCGAGCACATGGGTCACCCACGTGGAAGACGGGAAGGGCAAGGCCCACAGCACCGCGCCGCGCGTCGGGCCGGCGGGCTGTGGCCTGATTCTGGGCGGTGCTGGCCGCGACCGCGAAGACGATGGTGGGAGTGGCGGCTCGAGCCGGTCCTGGAGGGATCGTTTTCTCGGCCGTGGCTGCCACGCCAGGGCAGCGGCACAAAACATCGTCAGCGACGTGCATCGCCATCGCAGCCGCACTTCGGTGGGCCAGCACTGCTCATCCGGTCGTCGGGGCCGCCGTGAAGATGGGAAGAACTTCGTGTTGGAAATATGCCCTAGAGGCAATAATAAATTGGTTATTATTATATTTCCTTGTTCATGATAATCGTTTATTATCCATGCTATAATTGTATTGATAGGAAACTCAGATACATGTGTGGATACATAGACAACACCATGTCCCTAGTAAGCCTCTAGTTGACTAGCTCGTTGATCAATAGATGGTTATGGTTTCCTGACCATGGACATTGGATGTCATTGATAACGGGATCACATCATTAGGAGAATGATGTGATGGACAAGACCCAATCCTAAGCCTAGCACAAAGATCGTGTAGTTCGTATGCTAAAGCTTTTCTAATGTCAAGTATCATTTCCTTAGACCATGAGATTGTGCAACTCCCGGGTACCGTAGGAATGCTTTGGGTATACCAAACGTCACAACGTAACTGGGTGACTATAAAGGTGCACTACAGGTATCTCCGAAAGTATCTGTTGGGTTGGCACGAATCGAGACTGGGATTTGTCACTCTGTGTAAACGGAGAGGTATCTCTGGGCCCACTCGGTAGGACATCATCATAATGTGCACAATGTGACCAAGGGGTTGATCACGGGATGATGTGTTACGGAACGAGTAAAGAGACTTGCCGGTAACGAGATTGAACAAGGTATCGGTATACCGACGATCGAATCTCGGGCAAGTACAATACCGTTAGACAAAGGGAATTGTATACGGGATCGATTGAGTCCTTGACATCGTGGTTCATCCGATGAGATCATCATGGAACATGTGGGAGCCAACATGGGTATCCAGATCCCGCTGTTGGTTATTGACCGGAGAACGTCTCGGTCATGTCTACATTTCTCCCGAACCCGTAGGGTCTACACACTTAAGGTTCGATGACGCTAGGGTTATAAAGGAAGTTTGTATGTGGTTACCGAATGTTGTTCGGAGTCCCGGATGAGATCCTGGACGTCACGAGGAGTTCCGGAATGGTCCGGAGGTAAAGATTTATATATGGGAAGTCCTATTTTGGCCACCGGAAAATGTTCGGGATTTTTCGGTATTGTACCGGGAAGGTTCTAGAAGGTTCCGGAGTGGGGCCCACCTGCATGGGGGACCCACATGAACGTGGGTAGTGGGGTAAAGGCCCCACACCCCTGGTCAAGGCGCACCAAGATCCCCCCTTAGAAGGAATAAGATCATATCCCGAAGGGATAAGATCGAGATCCCTAAAAAAGGGGGATAACAATCGGTGGGGAAGGAAATGATGGGATTTCTTTCCTCCCACCTTTGCCAACGCCCCAATGGACTTAGAGGGCAAGAAACCAGCCCCCTCCACCCCTATATATAGTGGGGAGGCGCATGGGAGCTGCACGCTTCCCCTGGCGCAGCCCTCCCCCTCTCCCAAGTACTCCTCCTCTCCCGCGGTGCTTGGCGAAGCCCTGCAGGATTGCCACGCTCCTCCATCACCACCACACCGTCGTGCTGCTGCTGGACGGAGTCTTCCCCAACCTCTCCCTCTCACCTTGCTGGATCAAGGCATGGGAGACGTCACCGGGCTGTACGTGTGTTGAACGCCGAGGTGCCGTCCGTTCGGCACTAGGATCTCCAGTGATTTGGATCACGACGAGTACGACTCCTTCAACCCCGTTCTCTTGAACGCTTCCGCTTAGCGATCTACAAGGGTATGTAGATACACTCTCCTTCCCCTCGTTGTTGGTTTCTCCATAGATAGAACTTGGTGTTGCGTAGAATATTTTGAATTTCTGCTAGGTTCCCCAACAGTGGCATCATGAGCCAGGTCTATTGCGTAGATTCTTTGCACGAGTAGAACACAAAGTAGTTGTGGGTGTTGATTTTGTTCAATATGCTTACCGTTACTAGTCCAATCTTGTTTCGACGGTATTGTGGGATGAAGCGGCCCGGACCGACCTTACACGTACTCTTACATGAGACAGGTTCCACCAATTGACATGCACTTGGTGCATAAGGTGGCTAGCGGGTGACAGTCTCTCCCACTTTAGTCGGAACGGATTCGATGAAAAGGGTCCTTATGAAGGGTAAATAGCAATTGGCATATCACGTTGTGGTTTTGCGTAGGTAAGAAACGTTCTTGCTAGAAACCCATAGCAGCCACGCAAAACATGCAACAACAATTACAGGACGTCTAACTTGTTTTTGCAGGGTATGCTATGTGATGTGATATGGCCAAGAAGAATGTGATGAATGATATGTGATGTATGAGATTGATCATGTTCTTGTAATAGGAATCACGACTTGCATGTCGATGAGTATGACAACCGGCAGGAGCCATATGAGTTGTCTTAATTTATTGTATGACCTGCGTGTCATTAAACAACACCATGTAATTACTTTACTTTATTGCTAACCGGTAGCCATAGTAGTAGAAGTAATAGTTGGCGAGACAACTTCATGAAGACACAATGATGGAGATCATGATGATGGAGATTATGGTGTCATGCCGGTGACGATGATGATCATGGAGCCCCAAAGATGGAGATCAAAAGGAGCAAAATGATATTGGCCATATCATGTCACTATTTGATTGCATGTGATGTTTATCATGTTTATGCATCTTGTTTACTTAGAACGACGGTAGTAAATAAGATGATCCCTTACAACAATTTCAAGAAGTGTTCTCCCCTAACTGTGCACCGTTGCTAAAGTTTATCGTTTTGAAGCACCACATGATGATCGGGTGTGATAGATCCTTACGTTCACATACAACGGGTGTAAGACAGTTTTACACATGCAAAAACACTTAGGGTTAACTTGACGAGCCTAGCATGTACAGACATGGCCTCGGAACACAGAGACCGAAAGGTCGAGCATGAGTCGTATGGAGGATACGATCAACATGAAGATGTTCACCGATGATGACTAGTCCGTCTCATGTGATGATCGGACACGGCCTAGTTGACTCGGATCATGTAATCACTTAGATGAATAGAGGGATGTCTATCTGAGTGGGAGTTCATAAGATGAACTTAATCATCCTGAACATAGTCAAAATATCTTTGCAAATTATGTCGTAAGCTCACGCTTTAGTTCCACTGTTTAGATATGTTCCTAGAGAAAATATAGTTGAAAGTTGACAATAGCGATTATGCGGACAGTAGAAAGCTTATGTCCTTAATGCACCGCTCAGTGTGCTGAACCCCAAACGTCGTTTGTGGATGTTGCGAACATCAGACATGCATGTTTTGATAACTACGTGATAGTTCAGTTAAACGGTTTAGAGTTGAGGCACCAAAAGACGTTTTCGAAACATCGCGGAACATATGAGATGTTTCGAGGGCTGAAATTGGGATTTCAGGTTCGTGCCCACGTCAAGAGGTATGAGACCTCCGATGATTTTCTTAGCTTGCAAACTAACGGAGAAAAGCTCAATCGTTGAGCTTGTGCTCAGATTGTCTGAGTGCAACAATCACTTGAATCGAGTGGGAGTTGATCTTCCAGATGAGATAGTGATGTTTCTCCAAAGTCATTGCCACCAAGCTGCTAGAGCTTTGTGATGAACTATAACAGATCATGGATAGATATGATGATCCTTGAGGTATTCGCGATGTTTGACACCGCAAAAGTAGAAATCAAGAAGGAGCATCAATTTTTGATGGTTGGTGAAACCACTAGTTTCAAGAAGGGCAAGGGCAAGAAGGGATACTTCATGAAACGGCAAATCAGCTGCTGCTCTACTGAAGAAACCCAAGGTTGAACCCAAACCCAAGACTAAGTGCTTCTGTAATAAGGGGAACAACCACTGGAGCGGGATTACCCTAGATACTTGGTAGATGAGAAGGCTGGCAAGGTCGATAGAAGTATATTGGATATACATTATGTTAATGTGTACTTTACTAGTACTCCTAGTAGCACCGGGGTATTAGATACCGGTTCGGTTGCTAAGTGTTAGTAACTCGAAATAAAAGCTACGGAATAAACGGAGACTAGCTAAAGGTGAGCTGACGATATGTGCTGGAAGTGTTTCCAAGGTTGATGTGATCAAGCATCGCACGCTCCCTCTACCATCGAGATTTGGTGTTTGCGTTGAGCATAGACATGATTGGATTATGTCTATCGCAATACGGTTATTCATTTAAGGAGAATAATGGTTACTCTATTTATTTGAATAATACCTTCAATGGTCTTGCACCTAAAGGAATGGTTTATTGAATCTCGATCGTAGTGATGCACATTTTCATGCCAAAAGATATAAGATAGTAATGATAGTACCACTTACTTGTGGCACAGCCATGCAAGTCATAATGGTATAAAACGCATGAAGAAGCTCCATGTTGATGGATCTTTGGACTCACTCGTTTTTGAAAAGTTTGAGATATGCGAACCATGTCTATTGGTGTATACGCATGAAGAAACTCCATTCAAGATGGATCATTTGGACTCACTTGATTTTGAATCACTTGAGATATGCAAATCATACTACATGGGCAAGATGACTGAAAAGCCTCGGTTTCAGTAAGATGGAACAAGATAGCAATTTGTTGGAAGTAACACATTTTGATGTGTGCAGTCCAATGAGTGCTGAGGCATGCAGTGAACATCGTTATGCTCTTACTTCATAGATGATTCGAGTAGATGTTGAGTATATTTACTTGATGAAACACAAGTCTGAATTATTGAATGGTTCAAGTAATTTCAGAGTGAAGTTGAAGATCATTGTGACAAGAGGATAAAATGTCTATGATATGATCATAGAGATGAGTATCTGAGTTACGAGTTTGGCACACAATTAAGATATTGTGGAGATTATTTCACAACCAATACCGCCTGGAACACCATAGTGTGAGGGTGTGTCCGAACATCATAGTTGCACCCTATTGGATATGGTGCGTACCATGATGTCTCTTATCGAATTACCACTATCGTTTATGGGTTAGTCATTAGAGACAACCACATTCACTTTAATAGGGCACCACGTAATTCCATTGAGATGACACCGTATGAACTATGGTTTAGAGAAACCTAAGCTGTCATTTCTTAAAGGTTTGGGGCTGCGACGCTTATGTGAAAAAGTTTCAGGTTGATAAGCTCGAACCCAAAATGGATAAAATGCATCTTCATAGGACACCCAAAACAGTTGGGTATACCTCCTAATTCAGATCCGAAAGCAATAGGGATTGTTTCTTGAATCGGGTCCTTTCTCGAGGAAAAGTTTGTCTCGAAAAGTTGAGTGGGAGGATGGTGGAGACTTGATATGGTTATTGAACCGTCACTACAACTAGTGTGTAGCAGGGCACAGGAAGATTGTTCCTGCGGCACCTACACCAATTGAAGTAGAAGCTTATGATGGTGATCATGAAACTTCGGATCAAGTCACTACCGTACCTCGTAGGGAGACAAGGATGCGTACTGCTTCAGAGTGGTACAGTAATCTTGTCTTAAAGGTCATGTTGCTAGACAACAATGAACCTACGAGCTATGGAGTAGCAATGATGGGCCCAAATTCCGACAAATGGTTAGAAGCCATGAAATCCAAGATAGGATCCATGTATCAGAACAAAGCATGGACTTTGGTGGACTTGCCCGATGATCGGCAAGCCATTGAGATAAATGGATCTTTAAGAAGAAGACGGACGTGGACGGTGATGTCACCATCTATGAAGCTCGACTTGTGGCGAAGAGTTTTTCACAAGTTCAAGGAGTTGACTACGATGAGATTTTCTCATCCGTAGCGATGCTTAAGTCCGTCGGAATCATGTTAGCATTAGCTGCATTTATGAAATCTGGCAGATGGATGTCAAAACGAGTTTCCTTACCAGTCTTCGTAAGGAAAGGTTGTATGTAATACAATCCGAAAGTTTTTGTCGGTCCTAAGGATGCTAAAAGGTATGCTGGCTCCAGCGATCCTTCTAAGGACTGGAGTAAGCATCTCGGAGTTGGAATGTACATTTTGATGAGATGATCAAAGATTTTGGGTTTATACAAAAGTTTATGAGAAACTTGTATTTCCAAAGAAGTGAGTGGGAGCACTATAGAATTTCTGATGAGTATATGTTATTGACATATTGTTGATCAGAAATGATGTAGAATTTCTGGAAAGCATATAGGGTTATTTGAAAAGTGTTTTTCAATGGAAAACCTGGTTTAAGATACTTGAACATTGAGCATCAAGATCTGTGAGGATAGATCAAAAAACGCTAAATGGTACTTTCAAATGAGCATATTCCTTGACATGATCTTGAAGGTGTTCAAGATGGATCAGTCCAAGAAGGAGTTCTTGCCTGAGATGTAAGGTATGAAGTTAAGACTTAAAGCTCGACCACGGCAGAAAAGAGAGAAAGGACGAAGGTCGTCCCCTATGCTTTAGACGTAGGCTCTACAGTATGCTATGCTGTGTACCGCACCTGATGTGTGCCTTGCTACATATCTGGCAAGAGGGTACAAAGGTGATCAAGGAGTGGATCACCAGATAGCGGTCAAAATTATCCTTAGAGGAATAAGGATATGTTTCTCGATTATGGAGGTGATAAAGATTTCGGCGTAAAGGGTTACATTGATGCAAGCTTTAACACCTATCCGAGTGACTCTGAGTAGCAAACCAGATACGTATAGTGGAGTGACCATTTGGAATAGCTCCAAGTGGAGCGTGGAAGCAGCATTTACAATTTGACCTAGAGATTTGCAAAGTACATACAGATCTGAATGTTGTAGACCCGTTGACTAAAACCTCTCTCATGAGCAAAACATGATCAAACCCCAGAAATCATTGAGTCTTAATCACATGATGATGTGAACTAGTTTAATGACACTAGTAAACTCTTTGGATGTTGGTCACATGACGATGTGACCTGTGAGTGTTAATCACATGGCGATGTGAACTAGATAATTGACTCTAGTGCAAGTGGGAGACTGTTGGAAATATGCCCTAGGGGCAATAATAAATTGGTTATTATTATATTTCCTTGTTCATGATAATCGTTTATTATCCATGCTATAATTGTATTGATAGGAAACTCAGATACATGTGTGGATACATAGACAACACCATGTCCCTAGTAAGCCTCTAGTTGACTAGCTCGTTGATCAATAGATGGTTATGGTTTCCTGACCATGGACATTGGATATCATTGATAATGGGATCACATCATTAGGAGAATGATGTGATGGACAAGACCCAATCCTAAGCCTAGCACAAAGATCGTGTAGTTCGTATGCTAAAGCTTTTCTAATGTCAAGTATCATTTCCTTAGACCATGAGATTGTGCAACTCCCGGATACCGTAGGAATGCTTTGGGTGTACCAAAAGTCACAACGTAACTGGGTGACTATAAAGGTGCACTACAGGTATCTCCGAAAGTATCTGCTGGGTTGGCACGAATCGAGACTGGGATTTGTCACTCTGTGTAAACGGAGAGGTATCTCTGGGCCCACTCGGTAGGACATCATCATAATGTGCACAATGTGACCAAGGGGTTGATCACGGGATGATGTGTTACGGAACGAGTAAAGAGACTTGCCGGTAACGAGATTGAACAAGGTATCGGTATACCGACGATGGAATCTCGGGCAAGTACAATACCGTTAGACAAAGGGAATTGTATACGGGATCGATTGAGTCCTTGACATCGTGGTTCATCCAATGAGATCATCGTGGAACATGTGGGAGCCAACATGGGTATCCAGATCCCGCTGTTGGTTATTGACCGGAGAACGTCTCGGTCATGTCTACATGTCTCCCGAACCCGTAGGGTCTACACACTTAAGGTTCGATGACGCTAGGGTTATAAAGGAAGTTTGTATGTGGTTACCGAATGTTGTTCGGAGTCCCGGATGAGATCCCGGACGTCACGAGTAGTTCTGGAATGGTCCGGAGGTAAAGATTTATATATGGGAAGTCCTATTTTGGGCACCGGAAAATGTTCAGGATTTTTCGGTATTGTACCGGGAAGGTTCTAGAAGGTTCCGGAGTGGGGCCCACCTGCATGGGGGACACACATGAACATGGGTAGTGGGGTAAAGGACCCACACCCCTGGTCAAAGCGCACCAAGATCCCCCCTTAGAAGGAATAAGATCATATCCCGAAGGGATAAGATCGAGATCCCTAAAAAAGGGGGATAACAATCGGTGGGGAAGGAAATGATGGGATTTCTTTCCTCCCACCTTTGCCAACGCCCCAATGGACTTGGAGGGCAAGAAACCAGCCCCCTCCACCCCTATATATAGTGAGGAGGCGCATGGGAGCTGCACGCTTCCCCTGGCGCAGCCCTCCCCCTCTCCCAAGTACTCCTCCTCTCCCGCGGTGCTTGGCGAAGCCCTGCAGGATTGCCACGCTCCTCCATCACCACCACACCGTCGTGCTGCTGCTGGACGGAGTCTTCCCCAACCTCTCCCTCTCACCTTGCTGGATCAAGGCATGGGAGACGTCACCGGGCTGTACGTGTGTTGAACGCGGAGGTGTCGTACGTTCGGCACTAGGATCTCCAGTGATTTGGATCACGACGAGTACGACTCCTTCAACCCCGTTCTCTTGAACGCTTCCGCTTAGCGATCTACAAGGGTATGTAGATGCACTCTCCTTCCCCTCGTTGCTGGTTTCTCCATAGATAGAACTTGGTGTTGCATAGAATATTTTGAAATTCTGCTACGTTCCCCAACACTTCGCTGCCCCGGTTCTGCGCGCTACCCCACCTCTCCCCCTCCGCCTGGTGCAGGCTGCATCGGTGGAGGCGGACCCGGTGGCCCAATTCTTCTCCTTCTCCGATTCGCGGCGTGCCCTCTCGCCGCCCCCGCCCATGGATTGCATGCAGTTGGAAATGGAAAACGCCATGCTCGAAGCCCTGGAAGCTCCCCTCGCTTTTGAAGACGGAGGCCGCTCTCCCCCTCGCCCGTGCTACGAGCCTGCCGAGCTCGAGAGCCCGGAGATGTTGCCGTGCCTGCTTCCCTACATCAACTCCCCCGCAGCAACCATGGTGGGTTTCCATTTGGAGGCGGTCACTTAGCGGGTCGGCAAAATGCATCGAGGGCGGCAACGAGCAGGCGGCTCAGCTGTTCACTGCGATGCCTCCTCCGGTCCTCCCAAGCCAGCTGCCTCATCCTCGCCACTCTGCTCCGCCCCGCCGAAGTCCAGGGCCACCTCTACCCCCTCTGGCCGCAGCGCTCGTCAGGCAGCGGCAGGCATCACCACCCCGGTGGCGCAGAGGGTGGTGCTGCGCCTCGTCCAAGAGCTGGGAGAGCTCGGCCCAAAGGACAAGATGACTCCAAAGGAGGCAACGCAAATCATGAAGTGATGTCCCACAAGTGTAGGGGATCTATCGTAGTCCTTTCGATAAGTAAGAGTGTCGAACCCAACGAGGAGCTGAAGGAAATGATAAGCGGTTTTCAGTAAGGTTTTCTCTGCAAGCACTGAAATTGTAGGTGATAGATAGTTTTGTGATAAGATAAATAGTAACGAGTAACAAGTAAATAAAGTAAATAAAGTGCAGCAAGGTGGCCCAATCCTTTTTGTAGCAAAGGATAAGCCTGGACAATTTCTTATAATGAGAAAGGAGCTCCCGAGGACACATGGGAATTATCATCAAGCTAGTTTTCATCACGTTCATATGATTCGCGTTCGGTACTTTGATAATTTGATATGTGGGTGGACCGGTGCTTGGGTACTACCCTTACTTGGACAAGCATCCCACTTATGATTAACCCATATTGCAAGCGTCCGCAACTACAAAAGAAGTATTAAGGTAAACCTAACCACAACATTAAACATATGGATCCAAATCTGCCCTTAACGAAGCAACGCATAAACTAGGTTTAAGCTTCTGTCACTCTAGCAACCCATCATCTACTTATTACTTCCCTATGCCTTCCTCTAGGCCCAAATAATGGTGAAGTGTCATGTAGTCGACGTTCACATAACACCACTAGAGGAAAAGACAACATACATCTCATCAAAATATCGAACGAATACCAAATTCACATGACTACTAATAGCAAGACTTCACCCATGTCCTCAGGAACAAACGTAACTACTCACAAAGCATATTCATGTTCATAATCAGAGGAGTAATAATATACATTAAGGATCTGAACATATGATCTTTCACCAAGTAAACCAATTAGCATCAACTACAAGGAGTAATCAACACTACTAGCAACCCACAGGTACCAATTTGTCGTTTTGATACAAGATTGGATACAAGAGATGAACTAGGGTTTTGAGAGGAGATTGTGCTGGTGAAGATGTTGATGGAGATTTACCCCCTCCCGATGAGAGGATCGTTGGTGATGACGATGGTGATGATTTCCCCCTCCCAGAGGGAAGTATCCCCGGCAGAACAGCTCTGCCGGAGCTCTAGATTGGTTCCGCCAAGGTTTCGCCTCGTGGCGGCGGAGTTTCGTCCCATAAGCTTGCCCATGATTTTTTCCAGGGTAAAAGCCTTCATATAGCAGAAGATGGACACCGGGGGGCCACCAGGGGGCCCAGAAGACAGGTGGCGTGCCCAGTAGGGGTGGGCGCGCCCCCAACCTCCTTGCCAGGGTGTGGGCCCCCTGATGTATTTCTTCCGCTCAATAATTCCTATTAATTCCAAAAACATGTTTCGTGGAGTTTCGGGATTTTTGGAGCAGTGCAGAATAGGTTTCCAATGTTTGCTCCTTTTCCAGCCAGAATTCCTGCTGTCGGCATTCCGCCTCTTCATGGTAAACCTTGTAAAATAAGAGAGAATAGCCATAAGTATTGAGATATAATGTGTAATAACAGCCCATAATGCACTAAATATTGATATAAAAGCATGATGCAAAATGGACGTATCGACTCCCCCAAGCTTAGACCTCGCTTGTCCTCAAGGGGAAGCCGAAATTGAAAAATATGTCCACATGTTTAGAGATAGAGGTGTCGATAAAAATAAAATACGTACATGAGGGCATCATGATCATTCTTATAACAGCAACATATATAGATTATATCATATGATTTCTTATACTCAAGTAACAATCAATTCACAATGTCAAGTATGGTTCAGAAACTTCATTGAGAACTAACAAACTACAATCTCAGTCACTAAAGCAATTGCAATTTATCATAACATCAGAAAGAGTCGAGAATAGAGCTTTTTCAGCAGGTCCACATACTCAACTATCATGTAGTCTTCTACAATTGCTAACACTCACGCAATACTTGTGGTTATGGAGTTTCAGCCGGACACTGAGAAAGATAGGGGCTTATTGTGTTGCCTCCCAACGTATTCACCTTTAGGTGATGTCAACAATAATAACCCATGCTAACTTACATCCAATTGGATATATATATATATATATATATATATATATATATATATCATGATCTTTCAAACACGAGGAGTTTGCCAAAGGATAAAATGAAAAGGGAAAGGTGAAGATCACCTTGACTCAAACATAAAGTAAAAACATAAAGTAAAAGATAGGCCCTTCACAGAGGGAAGAAGAGGTTGTCATGTGCGTTTACGGTTGGATGCACAAAATCTTAATGCAAAAGAACATCACTTTCTATTGCCCCTTGTATGTGGACCTTTATTATGCGGTCCGTCACTTTTATTGCTTCCACAACAAGATTGTATAAAGCTTATTTTCTATGCACTAATAAGTCATACATATTTAGATAGCAATTTTTATTTCCTGTAACATGACAACTTACTTGAGGTATCTTACTCAATCCATAGGTAGGTATGGTGGACTCTCATGGCAAAACCGGGTTTAAGGATATTTGGAAGCACAAGAAGTATTTCTACTTGGTGCAAGGAATTTGGGTAGCATGAGGGGGAAAGGCAAGCTCAACATGTTTGGAAGGTCAATGACAATATACTTTAACTGAGATGTGAGAAAACATAAACCATTACGTTGTCTTCCTTGTCCAACGTCAACTCTTTTAGCATGTCATACTTAATGAGTGCTCCCAATTATAAAAGATGACCACGATAATATTTATATGTGAACCTCTCTTTCCTTATCACTTCCTATTAATTGCAACGATGACCAAAACTACGTTTATCAACTCTCAACAACTTTTATGCCTCATACTTTCTATGTGTGAAGTCATTACTAACCATAAGATCAATATGAAATCTTTTATTCTTTCTACTTTCTTAGGATCATAGCAACATAGCAAAGCCCTTGACTCAACACTAATCTCTATTATAAATAGCTCATGGACTCGATTACAAAAAGAGATCACAAAGCAAAACTCAAAACTACTTGATATCAAAACTTCAATCTACTAGATCAAGATACTACTAAAGGGATTGAACTAAATAAAACGGTAAAGATAGGAGTGTGATGGTGATACGATACCGGGGCACCTCCCCCAAGCTTGGCAGTTGCCAAGGGGAGTGCCCATACCCATGTGATTATGTCCTCGGAGGTGGTGAAGTAGGAGTTGTTGATGATGTAGGCTTGTCGTCCATCTTCCAAGGCATAGGCTCACCATCATAGAAGGATGATCGAGTCTCCGGGATCCTTCAATCTGCAGCCAAACTCATCCTCTTGAATCTATATTCATACTCACAGTTCTGGTTTTGCAGGTCATAGATCTGGGTTTGGAGGTGCTCGATTTTCTCTTGAAGCTTGAAGATGGTCTCCCCAATGACTTTGGCATCTAGCTTGTGTTTTTTGGTGAACTCCGTGATCATCATCTGGTTGGCGTTGAGTCCACGCTCCACCATCCCTTGGCACTTGAAAACTTGCTGCTCCATGGAGCTTTGTCTCCACGCTTTCGGTATGCCTTGGTCCCCCCACATCACGGATGTGCAACACCCCCTCACGCATCTCAATGGTTTGAGGGTGTTGCAGAACCTCCGCGAGATAGGGGTTGATAACCCTCTCAAAAAACTTGTCCTTGGGAGCGCTTGGAGACGCCATGATGCTCTAGATCTGAAACAGAAATAGCTCGAAACGAAAAGAGAGGATAATTGCGTGATACGATGGTCAAAACCTTCGGGAGTATATATAATGAATTTTTACCGACCAAAATACGTAACGTGCAAGAAAACGGAGTCCGAGAGGCACACGAGGTGCCCACGAGATAGGGGGCGCACCCAGTAAGGGTGGGCGCGCCGTCCACTCTCGTGGGGGCCTCGTGTCCCTCTCGGACTACTTCTTTATTCCTAAAATTCTTAAATATTCCAAAACTGATAAAAATTGCCATTGGAGTTGTTTTGGAGTCGGTTTACTTACCGTACCACATACCTATTCCTTTTTGGAGTCTGGAAGGTTCTGGAAAGTGTCCCTTATGTATTCCTCCAAGGTTACGGTTTCAATAATATTAGTTTCAACATTGATAGGATTACCTGAAATATAATGTTTAATTCTTTGACCGTTCACCACCCTAGGACTTGTGCCTTCGAAGTTGTTGATTTTTATGGCACCAGAACGATAGACCTCCTCGATAACGCAAGGACCTTCCCATTTAGAGAGAAGTTTTCCTGCAAAAAATCTTAAACGAGAGTTGAATAATAACACATAATCTCCTACATTAAACTCACGCTTTTGTATCCTTTTGTCATGCCAATGTTTGACTTTTTCTTTGAATAGCTTGGCATTCTCATAGGCTTGGGTTCTCCATTCATCAAGTGAGCTAATATCAAACAACCTCTTATCACCGGCAAGTTTGAAGTCATAGGATCTCTATAATAGCCCAATAAGCTTTATGTTCAAGTTCAAGAGGTAAATGACAAGCTTTTCCATAGACCATCTTATAAGGAGACATACCCATAGGATTTTTGTATGCAGTTCTATAGGCCCATAATGCATCATCAAGTTTTTTGGACCAATTCTTTCTAGATCTATTGACAGTCTTTTGCAAAATTAATTTGAGCTCTCTATTGCTCAACTCTACTTGACCACTAGACTGCGGATGATAAGGAGATGCGATTCTATGATTAACATCATACTTAGCAAGCATCTTATGGAAAGCACCATGAATAAATTGTGAACTCCCATCAGTCATAAGATATCCAGGGACTCCAAACCTCAGAAAAATAACTTCTTTAAGCATTTTAATAGAAGTGTTATGATCAGCACTACTAGTTGGAAATGCTTCCGCCCACTTAGTAACGTAATCAACAACAACTAAAATATGTGTGTAACCAGTGGAGGCAGGAAAAGGTCCCATATAATCAAAGCCCCAAACATCAAACGGTTCAATAACAAGAGAATAATTCATAGGCATTTCTTGACGTCTACTAATAGTACCAATTCTTTGACATTCATAACAAGATAAGACAAACTTACGAGCATCTTTGAAGAGAGTAGGCCAATAAAAACCATATTGCAGTACCTTGTGTGCAGTTCTATCTCCAGTGTGGTGTCCTCCATAGGATTCAGACTGACACTTGCGTAGGATCTGTTCCTGTTCATGCTCAGGCACACAACGTATAATAACACCATCTACTCCTTCTTTATAGACGTGTGGGTCATCCCAGAAGTAATGTCTTAAATCATAAAAGAACTTTTTCTTTTGCTGGTATGTGAAACTAGGAGGTATAAACTTAGCAACAATGTAGTTAGCATAATCAGCATACCAAGGAGCAGTACGAGAAGCATTAATGACCACTAATTGTTCATCAGGAAAACTATCATCAATAGGTAGTGGGTCATCAAGAACATTCTCTAATCTAGACAAGTTGTCTGCAACGGGGTTCTCAGCTCCTTTTCTATCAATAATATGCAAATCAAATTCTTGGAGCAAGAGAACCCATCTAATGAGTCTAGGCTTAGCATCTTTATTTTCCATAAGATATTTAATAGCAGCATGATCAGTGTGAATGTAACTTTGGAATCAACAATATAAGGTCTAAACTTATCACATGCAAACACAACTGCTAAGAATTCTTTTTCAGTAGTAGCATAATTTCTGTGGGCAGTATCAAGGGTCTTACTAGCATACTGGATAACATTCAATTTCTTATCAACTCTTTGCCCTAGAACAGCACCTACATCATAATCACTAGCATCACACATAATTTCAAAAGGTAAATTCCAATCAGGTGGCTGAACAATAGGTGCAGTGATCAAAGCTTTCTTAAGTATTTCAAATGCTTCTACACAATCATCATCAAAGACAAAAGGAATATCTTTTGGCAACAAATTAGTCAGAGGCCTAGAGATCTTAGAAAAGTCCTTAATAAACCTCCTATAAAAACCGGCATGACCAAGGAAACTTCTTATACCTTTTATGTCCTGGAGACATGGCATCTTTTCAATAGCATCAACTTTGGCTTTGTCAACTTCAATACCTCTCTCGGAAATCTTATGCCCCAAGACAATGTCTTCATTAACCATAAAGTGACACTTTTCCCAATTCAGGACGAGACTAGTGTCTTCGCATCTTTGCAAAACACGATCAAGGTTGCTCAAACAATCATCAAAAGAGGATCCATAAACGGAGAAGTCATCCATGAATACCTCACAAATCTTTTCAAAAAAATTAGAGAATATAGCCAACATGCATCTTTGAAAGGTAGCAGGTGCATTACATAAACCAAAAGGCATACGTCTATAAGCAAAAGTACTGAAAGGGCAAGTAAAAGTAGTTTTTGATTGATCCCCCGCTGACACAACTATTTGAGAGAAACTAGAATAACCATCTAGAAAGCAGAAATGTGTGTGTTTGGATAGTCTTTCTAGCATTTGATCAATAAAAGGTAAAGGGTAATGATCTTTCTTAGTAGCTTTATTTAATTTACGGAAATCAATTACCATCCTATAACCTGTAATAATTCTTTGCGGGATCAATTCATCTTTATCATTAGGAACAATGGTAATACCTCCCTTTTTAGGAACATAATGGACAGGGATTGCCCAATCACTATCAGCAATGGGATAAATTATACCTGCCTCAAGGTGCTTTAGTATCTCCTTTCTTACCACTTCTTTCATCTTGGGATTCAGTCGTCGTTGAGGATCTCTAACTGGCTTGGCATCTTTCTCCACTTTAATTTTGCGTTGGCATAACGTGGGACTAATGCCCTTAAGATCATCCAGAGTATATCCAATAGCAGCACGGTGCTTCTTCAGAGTTTTCAATAATCTTTCTTCTTCTTGCTCTGAAAGGTTAACACTAATAATAACGGATTTTTTTTTTCATTAAGATAAGCATACTTAAGATTATCAGGTAATGGTTTCAGTTCAAACACGGGATCACCCTTGGGTGGAGGGGGATCCCCAAGAATTTCGATAGGAAGGTTGTGTTTCAGCATAGGTTCCTCTTTAAGGAACACTTCATCTATTTCCCTTCTTTTCTTCATAAATATATTGTTTTCATGGTCTAGCAAATATTGTTCTAACGGATCAGTAGAAGGTACAACAATGGAAGCAAGACCAATAATCTCATCCTTACTAGGTGATTCTCTATCACGAGGTTGTCTATGAAACTTAACAAAATTAAACTCATGAGACATACCCTCTAAGCCAATTGTAACAGTATCCTTTTCACAATCAATCCTAGCACTAGTTGTATTCAAGAGGGTCTACCAAAAATAATGTCATTTGCTTGCGTGTTGCATTTTATCATGTCATCATGGGCATCTCATTTTGCATACGTGTTCGTCTCATGCATCCGAGCCTTTTCCCCGTTGTCCGTTTTGCAATCCGGCACTCATATGTCCTCCGGCGTTCCCCTTTTGTCTCTCGTTGTGAGCGGGTGTTAAACTTTTTCGGAATGGCCCGAGGTTTGCCAAGCGGCCTTGGTATAGCACCGGTAGACCGCCTGTCAAGTTTCGTGCCATTTGGAGTTCGTTTGGTACTCCAACGGTTAACCGGGTAACCGTAAAGCCCTATTTTGTTACAGCCCAACACCCCTTCCAAAGTGGCCCAAAACCCACCTAACTCCTATCCATGCTCTCGGTCGTTCGATCACAATCGCGTGGCCGAAAACCGCACCTCATTTGGACTCTCCTAGCTCCCTCTACCTATAAATATGCCCTCCCCTTCCATTTTTCGTGGATGAAACCCTAGAAACTCCTTCCTCTCGCCCGGCGGACATGTCCGCGCGCCGCCAAATGAATTCCGCCGCCGCCCCTGCCCAATCTGGAGCTGCCACGTGTCCCCACGCAGGCCTCCGCCGCCACGGCCCGCGAGGCCCACGGTCGG